>NW_025214834.1:32596-34611 GCF_004010195.1 Chiloscyllium plagiosum
ATGAACAGCAGCAAAAGCAGGAAGCACTGAGCATGCTCCAGCCCACAATGGGCCTCGGATTATTGGCGCAGGACCAATAAGAGTGGGGGAACGGGGGCAAGATGTGCCAGTTGGTCCTTCAACTAATCGGAGTAAATGAGGGGCGGGATAATACTCAACCACGTGATAAACTTCACTGACAGCACAGTGTTATTGTGACCAAGGCATTGGAAATGTGTGAAGGTGAAGGACAGGGGAAAGAAAAGACATATTGACCAGGAAGAGAAGGAAATTTTCACAGTATGGAAATTTTCACGGTACAGAACTTAGTGCACATTGTAAAACACAAATTTGAAAATTCCAATTTCTGCACCATTTTCCCTACCTATAATTCATTTTGCACTCCTTGAAATATCAACTGTGTGTTTCTCCCTCCACAGATACCATTGATCAATGCCAAAGCCCCATTGCCTGTGGTGGAGGTGATGTTTGACTTCCTTGTACAGCTGCAGTTCGTGGAGTGAAGGTGCTCCCACAATGTGTTTGGGAAAGAGCTGTTATAGGTTATTCATTCAGCGACAGTGAAGAGTTGACAATGTATGTGCAAATCAACAACAGTTTGTTTTTTTTAATCATGTTTATAATTCCACAGAAATACTATTGAGAACTTCTGACATAAGGCCACAGATGGGGATATTAGGTCAGGTGATCAAAAGAATTGCCAAATAAGCAGGTTTTCAGGAATACCTTAAAGGAGGAAAGCAGATCTGAGTGGGTTAGGGTGAGAATTCCAGACCGTGTTGCCTTGGCAACAGTAGAAACAGCCAGACAATTGAAGCAATTAATAAACACATCGTTGGGAGCCTGAAAGAAAATGAGTTGTCGGGGTCTCACAGGTTGTGTGGTGCAGGGAGACAGGGATGTTCACAGCCAGGAATTACATCAAGGGTGAGAATTTTAAATTGTTGCTTGTTAATAGGAGCCTTTTGATGGATCAACAAGTTTTAGAACAAGTGAGCACTTGGGCAGTAGGGTTTTAGATACTCTTGAGATTGCATGTAAGTTGAATTTGGGAGGCTGGCCAGAAGCGTGTTTGGATAATGAAGTCTGGAGATAACACAGGGATGGAGGAGTATTTCAGTAAATGAGCTGAGGCTAGGGTGGGGTTGGGAGATCTCACTAATGGAGAAATAGTGCTTTTGGAGTTGGGCTGCTCCTCCTCCTCCTCACTCCCCCACCCCAATTCACAGATATTGTTCCTTGTTCTATCTGTCTGTCTTCTCTCCCATTCTACTACAAACTAATATTTGACCCCACCGTTGTTGCAAAAACCTACTCCATCCCGACTCTCCCTTTTTTTTATTAGATTGCTTACAGTGTGGAAACACGCCGAAGTGCAACGCACCCAGACCCTTTCCCCTAACAATTCACCTAACCTGGACATTTTTGGACTATGGGAGGAAACCGGAGCACCTGGAGGAAACCCACACAGACACGGGGGGAATGTGCAAACTCCACACAGTCAGTCGTCTGAGGCGGGAATTGAACCCGGGTCTCTGGCGCTGTGAGGCAACAGTACTAACCACTGTGCCACCGTGCCGCTCAATTCGTTTCTGAATTCCTTGTATTTGGTGTCCCCTAAGGATCTCTCCTTGGTCCCTCCTGTTTCTCAACTACATACTGCCAGGAGGTGACATTGTCCAAAAGCACCGTGTCAGGTTTCACGTGTGCACTGACAATGCCCAGCTCTCCTTCCCCATCATCCCTCTCCACTACTCAGTTATCAAACTGCACATCACGCTCCCACTACGCGATTGGTTGCAATTTCCTGCAACGGAACGTTGCAATGGTTAAACCCATTGCCTTCAGTGCTATTACAAATTAGTTTCCCTTACTGCTGAGCCCTTCCCTCTCCTTGAGAATTATCTGAGACAGAACCACACTCTTCACAATATTGCTCTCATATCTGACCCGAAGGTGACCTTCTGATCAGACATCTACACAATCACAAACACCAGGAATTCCAATCTCTTAAA
>NW_025214834.1:35249-36051 GCF_004010195.1 Chiloscyllium plagiosum
CTGACCTGTCTACCTTCAACCCCACTTTCAAGGAACTATCAACCCACACTGCATGGTCTGTTTGTCTGTCAACACTTTCCAGGAACTTTTCATTAAGAGGTTGAGTCCTATTCTGGTAACATCTTTCTGAAATCAGGGAGATCACAATTGAATGCAGTATTCTAAAACTGGCCTCACCAATGCCCTACACAGCCACAACGT
Organism: Chiloscyllium plagiosum; assembly: GCF_004010195.1. NCBI lineage: Eukaryota > Metazoa > Chordata > Chondrichthyes > Orectolobiformes > Hemiscylliidae > Chiloscyllium > Chiloscyllium plagiosum. Next base: position 35,451 of record NW_025214834.1, read on the forward strand.
CACCTCCTAATCCCTATACTCAGTGACAGGATCCCTACAGTGTGGAAGCAGGCCTTTCGGTCCATGAGACCATACCAACCATCGGAACAGCATTCTACCCTAACTCCGTAACCTGCCATTACCCAAAGCTAATCCAGCTAAACTGCATGTCTTTGGATTTGTGGGCGGAAATTAAGAGCACCCAGAGGAAGCCCGCGCAGACACACAGGGAGAATGTGCAAACACCACACACACAGTGGAACCGAATCGAATCAGCACATTGCATTCAATGTTAGTGTCCCAAATGCCACCTTCAGCACCTGATCTCCATGAAACTCTACTTTCAAAGAACTATACGGTTGTTCTGAGCCCTTCAGAGGGAATTAAGGTGTGGAGGAGAAAACAGGAACCAGGTTGAGTTTTAGATCTATAAAATAGCTCCGCATCTTCTCCCCGTCTTCCCCCGCTCTGTCTGCTCTTCCTCTGCTCTGTCTGCTCCCCCCCGTCTCTCCCCACTCTGTCTGTCCCCCCCTCTGTCGGCCTGTCTCTCTCCCACCGCCCCCGTCGGTCTGTTTCTCCCCTCATAGGCATGTCTCTGCCACCGCCCCCCCTCCGTCGGCCT
>NW_025214834.1:36058-42175 GCF_004010195.1 Chiloscyllium plagiosum
CAGTCCCCTAGTTCTGTACTCCCCCACTGCAGGGCAAATATTTTGTCTATTTACCCTATCCATGCCCAGCCTGATTTTAAAAATCTCTTTCAGGTCACCATTCAGCCTCTGACGCTCCAGGAAAAACAGCCTATCCAACCCTGGCAACATGCTATAATTCTTTTCTGATCTCTTTAAAGTTTAAGAACATCCATCTGATAGGAAGGAGAACAGAATCCTATGGAATATTGATTCAGCAACTTTTGCAATGCCCTGTACAGCCGCAATATGACCTCCCAACCCCTATACTCAATGCTCTGACCAATAAAGACAAGCAGACCAACTGCCGCCTTCACTATCTTATCTACTTGCTACTCCGCTGTCAAGGAACTATGAACCTGCACTCCAAGGACTCTTTGTTTAGCAGCACTCCCAAGGAACTTACTATTAACTGCATAAGTCCTGCTAAAGTTTGCTTTTCCAAAATGCACCAGCTTGCATTTTTCTAAACTGAACTCCTCAGCCCATCATCCATCTGATCCAGATCCACTTGTACTCTGAGTTAATCTTTTTCACTGTCTCCTATACCTCCAATTTTGGTGTCATCTGCAAACTTACTTACAATACCTCTTATGTTCACATCCAAATCATGGATATAAATGACGACAAATAGTGGATCCAGCACCGATCCTTGTGACACTCCACTGGTCACAGGCCTCCAGCCTGAAAAACACCCTCTGCCTTCTACCTTCGAGCCAGTTCTGTACTCCATGCGATCTCACCTTGCTGATTAGTCTCCCATGAGGAACCTTGTCAAACACGTTACTGAAGTCCATGTAGATCATCTCCATGCTCTGACCTCAGCAATCCTCATTGTTACTTCTTCAAAAAAACTGGGTCTAATTCATGAGATATGATTTCCCATGCACAAAGCAGTTCTTAGTATCCAGGATTTAACTCTGTACATTGGGGTCTGCGTTGCCCAGTTATAGGTGTTAATATTCTGGATGAAGTTCAAGTACGCCAGCATTTTGTCAGTGACTGTGTATTGAGTCTTGTTAATGTCACCAACACAGGTGAGTTCTTTTTGAAAGGCAGTCCCTGTATCCCTTGCCCACCAGGAAATAGTGTAAGTGCCCTTACCTCTGGACTCGGAGGATCAGGCTCAGAGTTGAGTAATAGCATCTTTGAAGAGGCTGATTAGTAAACCTGCCCAAGCCACCAGGCCATGCTGTCTCCCAGCTGTCCCTGCCTGAGCCTCCAAACAGAACCTTCCTGTAGTTTCTCTCCTGTCAGACTCTCCCATTGCTCAGTTTGTCCAGGATCCCCACCTGCTGCTGCACTGATCCTGTCCTTCACTGATCTGTCCATCCCCCAGTGTCCTCCACATTCATTCATTGTTCACAATCCCATCGTCCCAGTCCTCCAGCCTCGCCCCCTCCTGTCGATCGAGAAGGCTCAGTAGTTAGCACTACTGCCTCACAGCACCAGGTACGCGGGTTCGATTCCAGCCACGGCGACTGTCTGTGTTGAGTTTGCGCATTCTCCCCGTGTCTGAACGGGTTTCCTTCGGGTGCTCCAGTTTCCTCCTACATCCAAAGATGTGCAGGGCAGGTTAATTGGCCATTCTTAATTGCCATAGTATTAGTTACATTAGTTCGGGGGAATGGGTCGGTATGGACTTGTTTGGCCAAAGGGCCTGTTTCCATACTGTAGGGATTCTGATATATTGGGCAGCAGCTACTGTCAATCACCCGGACTCCTGTATGATCGGGAGCACGTGCTGTAGGAGGGGAGACCAATGCATGGGTGCAGTGCTGGCAACTGTGGAAGTATGCGCAGTATAGGTCAGTGCCTGGGAAGGAAGCTGTGGGTGTGAGGGATTAATCTATCATTAGCAGCTTCATCCCTCTGGGAGCAGGACCCAGAGGAATGGCCCTTTTCTTGCTACGCTGACATGTGATCAGACTATCAGTGGTGCAGCGTTTTGCAGAAATTTATCAGAACTCTTTTGTGAAGATTCAGGGTTGTTATGGAAAGGGACAAGGATGGGCCAACAATTAGAATTCTAGTTTGGCTCACTTTAGTAAGATGGGTCTTGGCCAGAGTGTGCAGGAAGCAGTGTATGCAGGATAGTTCTCATCAGGAGCTAGGAAACTGAATTCGAAGAGAGTGTGTGTGAGAACTGGGTGTGGAGGAAAGGAGTGGGGGAATTTGTGAGAACTGGGTGTGGAGGAAAGGAGTGGGGGAATTGGTTTGGTTTCAGTTCACAGAAGAGAGAAATTTTGAGACTGAGGCTTAAAGCTTTGGGGGAACAAGGAAACTACAGTTTAATACTACAATTGTCTTATGAATTTCCATCCTGTATTAACAGTCGTATCTTGTGTGATCTGTTGTATGGTACTGAAAGGGTGGATTTGCGGATGAGGAATACAAATTGAACTTCATGTTCAGATGTTATAGTTACTTGATCCGTGCCGATCTGAATATCATTGGCCTTTTCATCTGGAAGGAAAGGTGTGCATTCTGTCCGTGGGCGAATATTTCAAATCTCAGTGTGACTGCAAAAGTACTGAGACACAGCCAAGTCCATGTTAGTGTGGTGAGTGTGGAGTGAGATTTCATTTGATTTTGAAAGTCTGAAAAATCACCGCACATTTCCAAGGAACAATTAAGCCACAACTTTGCTTTGTAGAAGGACAAGTCTTTAATTAACTATGCAACCAGAACGGCACAAGGATACCTGCACCATGGGAAATACTATGAAAACGGGATTGTTGTGAAGGAGTTCATTCTCGATCATGGATTGTAATCCATTGGCATTGTCACGCCGGTTCCAGCGCCGTGGGGAAATACTGGAAATATGATGAATGTAATGAGAGGCATGGATAAGGTGAATGCACTCAGTCTTTTTTTCCCAGGAACTCAAGGATTGGACGGCTTGATTGGATCAGTTTAAGGTGAGAGGAGAAAGAATAAAAGAGAAGCTATGGGGCAATTGTTTTACACAGAGGGTGGTATGTATATGGAATGAGTTGCCAGTGGAAGTGGTTCAGGCAGGAACACTCAACAGGCAAAAGACATTTGGACAAATACGTGGATTGGAAAGGGTCAGAAGCAAATGGGCCAAGTGCAGGGAAATGGGGTGAGCGTGGATGAACATTCTGGTCAGCATGGGCTCGTTTAGGCCAAAGGGCGTCTCTCTGCTGTCGGATTCTAAGACTCTAAGTCCATTTGCTATTTCTCCCACTAACTCTGTTGGTATCCCGGGATCTATTCCATTAGGGCAATGAGACTTGTGTACCTTTAGCTCCATCAACTTGCCCAGCTCTAACTCTTTCACGATAATGGTTATTTCTAGGTCCTCACCTTCCTCAGTTTCCTTATCAATTACTGGCATGTTCTTCCTATCCTCCACTTTGAAGACTGACAGCTGTGTACTCATATTCCTGAACCCTGCCGGATAGGAATAACTAGGCACTGAACTCTGAGAGGTCTTCTTTGAGTCCTTATTGATGAGACATGGCAGTTACCTGGATAGTGTACATGCAGAACACCTCCAGGCAGCATCAGGTAACTGCTCGCCTGTCCGATGTGCCGCTCCCATTCTTATACCTTTGTGGTTTGGGACTTTGAATAGAGACTATCTCTCAATATTATCTCCATGGCAACGGCAGTTAGGAAATCTAGTTCAGTTCAGCACTTTGTGGTTAAACCACACACCCCTGCCCACACACCCCAGTGGCTCCCTCAAGTATCTGACAGGCGCTTCAGTTTCAGTGGGGCTGTCTATCGGGATTCTGATATGGAGGTGCCGGTGTTGAGGTGGGGCGGACAAAGTTATAAATCACACAACAGGTTATAGTCCAGCAGGTTTATTTGGAAGTACAAGCTTTTGGAGTGTGCTGTGATTTTTAATTTGATCAGGATTATCTCTATGGTAACAGTTAAGTGCTTCAACAATTACAGAGGCCATATGTTCCCCCAAAAAATAGGTTCCCCTCTAGCAGGGTAAACTGCTATTCTGGCCCTTGGGATAGCTACTCATCACTTTTCTCCCCCAATCCCATCTCGCTTTCTGTTGATCTTTAAAGTTTTTCTAATCTCCTAGTTTCTTCTTGGTGTTTGCCATTTTGTATGCCTTCTATTTCAATTTGATAGACTCCCTTATTTCCTTAGCCACTCATGGCATATTTCTCCTTTTCCTACAGTCCTTCCTTTTCACTGATATATACTTTTGCTGAGCACTTCGAAAAATTGCTCCGTCACTGTCCGTCACCTTTCCCACGGTAAAGTCTTTGCTACCAGTTTACATTAGCTAACTCCTGCCTCATCCTATTGTATTCATGGGGGCTACAACTCCCACAATCCCTGAGGCCGGGACCACGCGTGTGCGGGGAAGCCCGGCACTGCACATGTATAGACTATGGGCGGATTTTGGAGCATGTGCTTTGGGGTAATTAGCGGAAAGCATTTGACATTGTGATTGGCTGGAGGAGGAACGTATCAGCTTGTAGTATTGACGGGTTGGGGGGGGGGGGTCAAAATGTCACCACAAACACATGGGCCCAAGTTCCGGGCCCAAGTTCCATCACCAACTAGTCATAATGATGGGAATCGACCAATGGGAAACAAGGAAGGATCTGACCCATTCTCCCAGACTGAAGGTTCCTCTTCTGTCCAGGATCTGCTCCCTCCCTTTCTGTTTCCTTTTGATTTATTCTCCTGTAACATTCTTGACTTGCAGCAACTGAAGGGAAAGGAAATAAACCCAGAAAGGGTGCAGAGCCTAACCAGGACAGGAAGGCGTGGCATGGATCTGTTTATCAGTAACTCCATGAGAATGGGGGCGGGTACATTAGGGACAACAGAGGCAGAATGGTGGGAGAGAGTAAGTGGGCTGGAGCGTTACAGCTTTGGCAGAAGAAAGGGAAAAAATATTCCAGAGAAGCTAGAATTGTCTGCTCTGAATTCTAATCTGTACATATTCGTTTATTCAGGGTACGAGATGGTGAAGATTTGCAGACTGAAATCTGAAACTCGTGCACATCGTGATTAAGTTAACCAGCATTTGAAGAACGAAAGATGGAGAATAACTTGGCCAAAATCCAGCACCACTCTCCCTCCCAGCATTGTCGGTCTATCTGCGCCAAATGGACTGTGAATGGTTCAAGAAAGCAGCTCACTACCATCTTCTCAAGAGTAACTAGAGATGAGGAATAAAGGCGGGCTGAGCCAGTGATGTCCATATCCTAGAAATGGTTTCTATCTTTAGTTGCTGAAACACAGTTGATGTTACTGCAGGATGATGAGGGAGGCTGAGTGCGTCCTCCAGGATGCAGAACCGTCACATTACCGCTGCCTACACCCACACAGTAACACAGCAACACCACTGGAACAAAAGGCAGTGAAGCCAAAGGAGGACTTAGATATAGTTCTTCGAGATAAAGTCATAAAAGGGGATTGGAGCACAGCAGGAACAGGAGACTGAGCTGGATGGTCAGCTGTTTCCCCTTGAATGGTGGAGCAGGATTGAAAGGCCGAATGGCCTCCTGCTGCTATCTCCCAGGTATGTATATAGCCATGAAGGCCGGCTCGGAAGCAATAGGCATGGCAGGGATTCTGCAGGCGAATACACTTCCACATCAGTTTTCAGTGAGGGACAGTTTGATGGATTTTACTTAACATTTGTCTTTAACACAAGGTTTGTGAATTTGGTTTTAAAATATTGTAGCTATTTATTCCACAACAAATAAAACTAAAAGAAAAGAAATGAAACGATCTGAATATAACAGTTTTTAAAGTTTTAAACGCCCTGCAAAACAAATCCTGCCTACTCCCGGACACCGTCACTTTACAATTACTCAAACTCCAGGGAAATATTCCCCCCCTATCTGAACCTTTGGTTTGATTTACCTGATTTTCAGTTCTCATTCTGTGAGCTGTGAAGCGTTCTTTATTTCCCATTTCTCCTACCAGAAGTGTTATCACACACAGCTGAGCAACCTTCCCACCATCAACATCATCATTACACCATTTCGGTTCACATATAATCACCAGCAGTAAACCACCCATGTAACCAATTGAATATCTATAAACAACGCCCATTACATGAAAAGCAAACCATTACAAATGACA
>NW_025214834.1:46368-52373 GCF_004010195.1 Chiloscyllium plagiosum
AAACTGCAACCAGAAAGATTTCCAATTATCTCTTGAGGAAGAGAATTCAAAACTCGTGCCACTGACCCAGGGGGCGCAGTGAAGTCACAGAGGTCTGGGAACCATCAGAAATGTAACACGTTGTGAGCAAGGTGGGGGTGAGACAAGGACAAAAAGACAGTCTGTCACATGGGGGAAGGCAGGAGAGATTAAATTGCAGAAATGGTAGTCCCTCAAGGCCATAGGGAATGCAGTTAGGGCTGGGAAAGAAACCAGGAAACAAGGTATGCAACTGTGGAAGATATACATTATAAATCAGATTATAACAACATAGAGGGCAGAGTTCACAGTCTGAAATAGTTGCACTCGTTGGTGAGTACAGAACGCTGTAAAGCCTGGGTAGTTCTATTACAGCCAATACATGCAGGATGGGCCACGTGGCCTCAATCTGTGCTGTAACTTTCTGATAAAGTTATTCTGACATTTGGAATTCAGGTTGGAGGATGTTCATAAATTCTCAAATTGGACTTGACTTTAATATTCTGGAGAAATGTGAAATAAATCACAATGATCCCATTCTGCAGACTTCAGTCTGCAGCGGTGTGTGCTCCAGCATTTCAGTTACATCCATGTCCTTTTATTCTAATGTGATGCTGGTTACTGCCTCTGCCATCCCATCAATGAGTTCCTGCGACCCACAATCTCCGAGTGAAATGAATTCTTCCCTCCCCTTCTTTCTGAGAATTAGTTTCCATCTAAAACCTCCGGTTTCTGACCACTCAGTTAATGAATAGCTCCTTCCTATCCACTCGATCTGGGGATTCCTCAGCATTTTATCACTTCAATTAAATCTCAGCTCATCCTCCTCGGAAATCATCCCCAGTGTATCCAACCTTTCCTCAGAGCAGAAATTTTCCAATTGTAGAAACATTCTGTTCAGTCTCCTGTGTACCCTCTCTGGTGTGATCACATCAACCCTGGAATGTAGGGATAAGAAGTGTGTGCAGTACTTTAACCGCAGTCAAACGAGTGTTCCTGACATTTCCCAGTCGCCTCCGTGTTCTTGTGGTTGTCGCTCACATACGAAGTGTCTTGGATTTTCCACATGGAACTGGATGTGCACTCCATAGGGCTGGGATTCCCTACCATGTGTTTATTTATTAATTAATCCTAAATTAACTTCAGATTAAAACAGCATTATCAGCTACCCACCAATCAACTTCTTTCATTGTACTCAAGTCACCATACTTTTTAAAATCTCTTTAAAATTATTACTATCTAAACACAACAGGCTTTAATTTGCTGATCAAGTATTCAGATGTCTCCACTGTTACAATCACTTGAAGATTATCTTTACCTTCAGCTACATTTGGTGAATTGAACACTGATTGTAAATATATGAATATCAAACGGACTTGAGTTTTATGATAATTAATCCAGTCTGACATTCTTGTTGGTTAATATCTTGAAGAGAACTGTCCTCAGAACTCCAGCTGTGCTCTGACTTCATTCACAACTGGATTTGGTTGGATTGCAGATCTTCGAACTGTCCTGGTGTTTCCCGGATTGCTTCACTCTGTCTATCACTTGCTGCTTATGCTGTTTGGCACACAAGTAGACCTCTTTGGGAACTTCATCAGGTTAACACCTCATTTTTAGTTATTCATGCTGGCATACCCTCCTGAATTCTCTCAGTTGAATGAGGATTGATAGTCTGGTTTGATAGTAAGAGGTAAGTTGCGGGATATGCTTGGCCGTGATCTCTGTAAGTTTTGTTGGAGTACAATTCTACTGCTGTTGTTGGAAGGAAAGAGCTAAACTCTTACACTGTTGGCCCCATATACTACATGCAGTATCATGAATGCTGATAGGCCAAGACATGAAATACGAGCAACACTGTACAATGATGCAGGATTAGAACTGCAGTAAGCGGGCGGAGTTTAAGATCCAACTTGACATATGAGTAGGGAAAGAAGCAGCTGATCAGATTGTCTCATTCATAGTCATAAAGAGACTCTATGAGATTATTGTACTGTTGGGGGTGAAGATGGGGGTGGTTGGGGAGATGGAGAGCCCTTCAAAAGTAACTAATCTGCCTGAGAGTTGGGAGAAAGCATTGATTGCCTTGCATTTAACAGAAAGCTAACTGAAACTGTTTTTATCCCCAAAAGATAACAAGACTGATCGTTTTTCCAATCATCATCAGAAACAAACCCCAGAATACATGGTTCGGAGATGGATGTCAATAGCCAATCAACATCCAACTCCAACAATCATTGAGCAAACGTATGTGTGATTACCCAGTTCTGATGAACCAGAAAATCGCTGTTCACTCTGTGCAGATGGACAGCGATGTGGGGAAGTATTGGCCCAGTGGTATTGTCTCGAAACAGTTAAACTAAAACCCCAGATAGTGTTCTGGAGACCTGGGTTCAAAGACTGTTGCAGCAGATGGGGGAATTTGAATTCATTAAAAAAAAACTTGTGAATTTAGAGTCTAATGATGACTATTAATCGATTGTCAGAAAAACCCATCTGGTTCACTAATGCCCTTTCAGGAAAGAAGCTGCTATCCTTACCTGGTCTGGCCAACATTGTGACATCAGACCCACACAATGAGGTTGACTCTTACCTGCCCTCTGGGCAATTAGGGATGTGTAATAAATGCTGCCGGGCCAGCGTCACCCTCATCCTGTGAATGAATAAATGAAAATAAAAGTCTGTACCCAGTGTGAATCTGTGCATGTTCTACAGTGTTGTGAACATTTCCAAAGCTAAGATCTCTTTGTGCACAACTTTATGAGCTGCCAAAACCACTGTTCATAACTTGGGCGTGAAAAAGAGAAAATAAATCCTTCAACTGTGGCTATCAGTAAATTGACTGGTATCTCAGCAGGCTGGACAGCTCCCCAGTCTGACTGGTTTGGCCAGTTTCCAGCTGGGATGGGTAAAGAATTCCCTTCTGGCATTCCCTACATTTCCAGAGTCGGTCCCTAGTCTGGCTGCACTGGTGTTTTGCCATTTTAGATAAATGGTAGCAGACTGTTACACAAACCGTTAGCCCGCCCCCACCTACCGACCCCTCCACCATCCCCCCAAGAACCCAGTATCAAGCAGTAAACATTATCTCTTGCTGTGGAGAGACAGCCTGCATTTTGTCTGAGTAGGAACACTGAGCAGATTTACCTAAATGACAACTTAATCGGTGACCACAGCAAGTTAAGCAAGTCCAAATAAAATGCACTATAGCACAGAAAGAGGCCCATAAAATCCAAGCTGGCTCTCTGTAGCAGAATCCAATATTCTCATTCCCTCGATGTACCCCAAACTCTGCAAGTTTATTTCCCTCAGAACTGATCTAATTGTTTTTATCAATCATTGATCTTCTCAACTTGCACCACCATAATAGGCAATATGTTCTGCATATTTCCAGCCAATACAGTTATCATAAACACTTGCTCATCTCCACTGTCTCAAAACCTTACATCTTACCTTAACTCTTGTGCCATCAACTATCGAATGCAGATATGTTTGTCTGCTATATCTAAGTCTGTTATAATCTTATACAGCTCTATCAAAGATATATCCAACTTCTTCACTTCAAAGAAAATCGCAATTTCTTCAAATCAATCCAGTGACTGCATTTTCTTCATCAGTGAACCACTCCAGTAAGTCTGTACTCCACACTCTGAAGATCACTCATATCCTTCATTGTTGATGCCTATTTTGTTCCAGAAATCCAGACGATGCAAGTTTTCTGCACAACAGCAGTAGCTTTATTATTGGACAGCCGGCGAGTTTTTCAAAGCGTCTCTAAAGTAGCCGAGTGTCTACTTGTAGAGACTCTTCTTCAAGAATCTCTGCCTTACCCAAAGAGACAGTATATTTAATAGGAATTAGACAAAGGCATATCAGTCACATGGGCAATTTCATTATATAGTTTAAAGTAGGTAATTATGACCTTACAAAGGATGATGAATGACGATTTCCTGTGATAACGTTTGATGGATTACAGTAACTGATTATCGTATTGTTCATGTTTATGTGTTGATGGGAAGAGATTAAGGCAGAAGGGTTCTTCCTTCAGTAAATGGGGGATTCACTTACCTATGCTAATATGGAGGGGAGGTAAGACAATCGGAGCGGGAGGCAGTTTAACAGGGTTTTGCCCAGGGCACTCAGTCTTGTCTGGAAAGGGCAAATTCCTCCGTCTGGGGTTACCGGGCAATCCACATGTGTGGCTGCAAGAGGTTCTATTTTGGGATACTGTCAGCCTCCCCACTTTTGAGGTGTTTTGTCTGTATTCTAAGAGTACAGGCCTTCAGTTGATGAAAAAGGCCTTTTGCAAGGGAATGTTTAACCCTTGAGACCCCATGGTGTCCTGAAAGAGAAGCAAAAGGTATGGAACTGGTCCCTCTATGGTATTTTAACTTCCTCGAACTGACCAGGAATCTGTTGATCAGAATTGTATGCAATGATTGACTGTGACCTAACGAGAGCTTTGTCAAGGGTCAGCATCTTTTCCGTGAGTTTGTTATCATTCCCCCATTAATGAAGCCCAGCATCCAATTTGTTTTACTCAAAACACTTCATGTTTTCTCTCCTTTAATGATTGGTACACATTGTCCCCCATTCCTGCTGTCCTGCTCTCTGTGTCTGTGACATTCAAATATATATTCCCTTTCAACGTTGCTTCTCTCAAAATTCATCAACTTACTGTGTGTTCTAAAGAAGAGACATATTCCACTCAAAATATTATGTCTCGCTCCACACATTCTCCCCCATGGAAAACAGAACAGTGCAGCACCTGAATAATTGGCCCAACATGCCTGTGCGGACCATGATGCCATTCCAAACTAATTCCACCTGCCTGCTCCATATATCTGTCAAACCCTGCCAGTGTATGCGCCTGCCCAAATGCATCTTTAGCATTGTGATTGTTTCTGCTTTTACCACCTCCCAGGAGAGTACATTCTAGTCATCTACCACCTTTTGCATAAGAAACTTGCCTGACATAACTCCCTTTAAACTTTCACATGTTGTTGGAAATGCTCAGCAGGTCTTGCAGCATCTGTGAAAATAAAAATCCGTTAATGTTTCGGATCCTTCCTCAGAAACGTGAACTCTGATTTCTCTTTACAGATGCTTTCAGACTTGTTGAGCATTTCCAGAAGCTTCTGTTTTTGTTTCTGATTTACAGCATCTGCTGTTCGCTCTGTTTTTAGTTTCTTTAAATTCCCTCCGTCCCCTGAAATCTATGGCCTCTAGAATTTGTCATTTCTACCTTGGAAAAAGATTCAGATTATAGAACATAGAACATATAACAATACAGTGCACAACAGGCCCTTCGGCCCTCAATGTTGCGCCGACCTGTGGAATTTTCTCAACTCGTCCCCCGACACTATCCCAAAATCATCCATGATCTTATCTACGGATTGTTTAAAACTCCCTAATGTGGTTGAGTTGACTACCTTAGCTGGTAGAGCATTCCACACACTTACCACTTTCTCTGTGTAAAGAATTTCCCTCTAACATCTGACTTAAATCTATCACCCCTCAATTTGTAGTGTGCCCTCTCGTACAAGCTGTCATCATCATCCTAAGAAAAAGACTTTCACTGTCTACCATATCTAATCCTCTGATCATCGTGTATGTCTCGATCAAATCCCCCCTTAGCCGCCTTCTTTCCAATGAGAACAGATCCAAGTCTCTCAGCCTTTCCTCATAAGACCTTCCCTCCAGACCAGGCACCATCCTGATAAATCTCCTCTCCACCTTTTCCAATGCTTCCGCATCCTTTTTGTAATGGGGCTACCAGAACTGTACACAATATTAAAACTGTGGCCGCACCAGCATTTTGTATAGTTGCAGCATGATATTGCGGTTCCAGAACTCAATCCCTCTGCAATGAAACCTAACACGCCGTATGCTGCCTTAACAGCATTATCCACCTGAGTGGCAACTTTCAGCGATCTATGTACATGGACTCCGACATCCCTCTGCACATCCACACTATCAAGAATCTT
>NW_025214835.1:0-1589 GCF_004010195.1 Chiloscyllium plagiosum
ACAAGATGGTGAGAGTTACAGACAGAGTAAATATCCAGAGATTTCTTCCCAGGGTGGAAATGGTTGTCACAAGGTGAGCATAATTTTAAAGCGTTTGGAGAAAGGTTTTGGAAGATGTCAAAGGCAGTGAGACACCATCCCCCCTCCCCCTCCCCACAAACCGGGTCCGTGGTACAGTGAGACAGCTGTGCTAACCACTGAGACATCGTGCCCCTCTCCCGCTCCCACAAAACCGGAACCCTGGTACTGTGAGACAGCCGTGCTCACCACTGAGACACCATGCCCTCTCCCCCTCCCCCAAACCGGAACCCTGGTACTGTGAGACAGCCATACTAACCACTGAGACACCATGCCCCGCCTCCCCATCCCCAAACCAGGTCCCTGGTACAGTGAGACAGCCGTGCTAACCACTGAGGCACCATGTCCCAATTCCCAACACCCAACACTCAAACCGGGTCCCCGGTACTATGACACAGATGTGCTAACCCCTGATAAACCATGCGCCCCTCCCCCTCCCCCCAAACCCGGGTCCCTGGTACTGTGAGGCAGCCATGCTAACCACTGAGACACCATGCACCCCCTCCTTCTCACCCCAAACAGTGTCCCTGGTACTGTGAGACAGCCGTGCTCACCACTGAGACACCAGCCCTCCTACCCCTCCCCACAAACCGGGTCCCTGGTACTGTGAGACAGCCGTGCTTACCACTGAGACACGATGCAACCCCTCCCACTCCTCCCCAAACCGTGTCCCTGGTACTGTGAGACAACCGTGCTCACCACTGAGACACCATGCCCCCTCCCCTCCCCTCAAACCGGCTCCCTGGTACTTTGAGAAAGCTGTGTTAACCACTGAGACACCATGTCCCAATTCCCCACCCTATCCCTCCAACCAGGTCCCTGGTACTGTGAGACAGCCGTACTAACCACTGAGACATCATGCCCCTCTCCCTCCCCCAAAACTGGGTCCCTGGTACTGTGACAGAGCCGTGCTAACCACTGAGGCACCAGCCCCCTCCCCTCCCCCAAAACCGGGTCCCTGGTACTGTGACACAGCCGTGCTCACCACTGAGCTACTGTGCAACCCCAAGAAGCAGTGGAACCACTGAGACACCATGCCACCTTCCCCCTCCCCCCCAAACCGGGTCCCTGGTACTGTGAGACAGCCGTGCTAACCACAGAGACACCATGCCACCTTCCCCCTCACGCCCAAACCGGGTCCCTGGTACTGTGACACAGCCGTGCTCACCACTGAGACACCATGCCCCCTCCCTCTCGCCCAAAACTGGGTCCCTGGGACTGAGAGACAGCCGTGCTAACCACTGAGACATCATGCCCCTCTCTCCCTCCCCCAAAACCGGGACCCTGGTACTGTGAGACAGCCGTGCTCACCATTGAGACATCATGCCCCCACTCCCCCACCCCCAAACCGGAACCCTGGTACTGTGAGACAGCCGTACTAACCACTGAGACACCATGCCCATCCTCCCCATCACCTAACCACGTCCCTGGTACTGTGACACAGCCATGCTAACCACTGAGACAACATGGTCCCCTTCCCCCCCCCCCCCCCCCCCACCTCACAACCACAC
>NW_025214835.1:2283-3801 GCF_004010195.1 Chiloscyllium plagiosum
GGTGTAGCACTGCTAATCAGAGAGGGTATCACAGCTACAGAAGTTACCATTATCGAGGAAGGTCTGCCTACTGAGTCAGTATGGATGGAAATTAGGAACAGTAAGGCAGCAATGACCTCATTAGGGGTTTACTACAGGCCCCCCAATAGAAGCCGGGAGATTAAAGAAAGCAGAGGTCGGCAGATTTTGGATAAGTGTTAATGGAATAGAATAGTTGTAATGGGTGACTAACTTTCCCAATATTGATTGGAACCTTCTTCCAGCAGATGGTTTGGAAGGAGCTGTTTTTGTAAGGTGTGTTCAGGAGGGTTTCCTAACTCAGTACGTTGACAGGCCGACGAAGGGAAAGGGCATTTTGGATTTGGTGCTCGGCAATGAGCTGGGACAGGTGTCACATCTTGCGGTGGGAGAGCATTTTGGTGATAGTGAGCACAACTGCCTCATATTCTACATAGCTATGGAGAAGGAGAGAAGGAGAGAAGCAGGCACAATGGGAGGATATTTAGATGGGGAAAAGGAAACTATGATACTATCAGACTGCGTTGTGAAGCATGGACTGGGAGCAATTGTTCCATGGAAAGGCCACTATAGACATGTGGAGACAGTTTAAGGAACAGTTGTTGCAAGTGATGCATAAATGTGTTCCTCTGAGACAGGCAAGAAGGGGTAAAATAAAGGAACCTTGGATGACGAGAACGGAGGAGTTTCTCGTCAAAAGAAAGAAGGAAGCTTACGTAAGGTGGAGGAAGCAAGGGTCATGCTCAGCTCTAGAGGATTACAGGCAGGCGAGGAAGGAGCTCAAAAATGGTCCGAGGAGAGCCAGGAGGGGGCAGGAAAAAGGCTTGGCAGGAAGGATTAGGGAGAATGTAAAGCCATTTTGCACATATCTGAGGAATAAGAGAATGATCAAAGAAAGAGAAGGGCCGATCAGGGATAGCATAGGGAAATTGTGTCTAGATTCTGAGGAGGTAGGGGAAGCCCTAAATGAGTTTTTTGCTTTTGTCTTTACGAAAGAAAAGGGCCTTGTAGTGAATGAAACCATTGACGAGTAGGTAATCATGCAGCAACAGATAGATTGAGAACGCGGGTGTGTTGAAAATTTTGACAAACATTAATATTAACAAGTCGCCAGGGCCAGACCAGATTTGTCCTCGGCTGCTATGGGAAGCGAGGAATGTGATTGCTTCTCCACTTGCGAAGATCTTTGCATCCTCGCTCTCCACTGGATTCGTACCAGAGGACTGGAGGGAGACAAATGTAATTCCTCTCTTCAAGAAAGGAAATAGGGTAATCCCCGGAAATTACAGACCAGTCAGTCTCACGTCTGTCATCTGCAAGGTGTTAGAAAGGATTCTGAGGAATAGGATTTATGACCACCTGGAAGAGCATGGCTTGATTAAAGGCAGTTCAGCACGGCTTTGTGAGGGGCAGGTCATGCCTCACAAATCTTATTGAGTTCTTTGAGGATGTTACTAGACAAGTTGATGAGGGTCGAGCTCATGTTGTGTATCTGGACTT
>NW_025214835.1:4223-6635 GCF_004010195.1 Chiloscyllium plagiosum
AGATCGAACTTGAAAGTTGAGTACAGGATTAAAGGCAGGATTCTTGGCAGTGTGGAGGAACAGCGGGATCTTGGTGTGCAGGTACATAGATCCCTTAAAATTTCCATCCAGGTGGACAGGGTTGTTAAGAAATCATATGGTGCTTTGGCTTTCATTAACAGGGGGATTGAGTTTAAGAGCCGTGAGATCTTGTTGCAGCTCTATAAAACTTTGATTAGACCGCACTTTGAATACTGTGTCAAGTTCTGGTCGCCCTACTATAGGAAAGATTTGTATGCTTTGGAGAGGGTTCAGAGGAGGTTTACCAGGATGCTTCCTGGACTGGAGGGCTTATCTTACAAAGAGAGGTTGACTGAGCTCGGACTTTTTTCGTTGGAAAAAAGAAGGAAGAGAGGGGACCTAATTGAAGTGTACAAGATAATGAGAGGCATAGATAGAGTCGATAGTCAGAAACCGTTTCCCAGGGCAGCAATTGTAACACGAGGGGTCATAGTTTAAGCTGTTTGGCGGAAAGTATAGAGCAGTGGTCAGAGGCGGGGTCTTTACGCAGAGACTTGTGAGAGCATGGAATGCGTTGCCAGCAGCAGTTGTGGAAGCAAGGTCATTGGGGATATTTAACAGACTGCTGGACATGCATATGGTCACAGAAATTTGAGAGTTCGTACATTAGGTTTACCTCACATGAGGATCAATGGTCGGCACAACATCGTGGGCTGAAGGGTCTGTTTTGTGCTGTACTGTTCTATGTTCTATGTTCTAAACAGTAAACAGTGACAAAACGCCACAGATGAGTCAGGATCTGGAGGTAGAAACAGAGGCAGCATATTGAGTCTGATATAATCCTCTTCGGAAAAACTCACATTGGAATCAAAAAGTTAATTGTGTTTCTCTCTGCTCAGAACCTGCAAATGTTTTCCTGCGCTTTCAACTTAGTTCCTCTTCTGGACAGTGGATATTTGTCTGATCTGAAAGGAAACAGCGAAGCTGCCATTTCTGTTGACGCTCAAGAACTTGGTTATGGTTTTTGAATGAAAAATGAAAAACTATGTGCCTGACAGCTCCCCAAGTACCAATAGTTTATTGCCATTGTCATAATGCATTATGAAAATGTTGAACTTGGTGGTCATGACATCACATGATCAATCCTCTGAAAGTAACTGATTGAAGTACTGATCCCAATTGTTAACAATGTCTTATCATGCTCCTGATGTCACTGGCATCGTACTCATCCAGCAAGATCTAACCTTTCCGAGAGTTTCCATATATCTATGAAAACATAAAATCTCTTTGTATTTTAACAAGACATATTCATCCAGGGTTTTGGAAGGCACTAGCAAGGGCAGAGTTTATTTGTCATCCTCAATGGCTCTGGAATAAGTGACACAGAGTTGCCCTGTTTTACCTCTTCAATCAAAGTGATGCAAATCCAGACAGAACTGTTTGCAGGGGCATTCCAAGATTTTTAACAAATACTTGCGAAGGATCAGCAAATTAGTCCCTCGTCAGGATGACATGCAACTTGGAAGATACCTTTCAGAGACTGTTTTTTCTCTTGTTCCCATTCCCAGTGCAGAATGTTCTCTAATTCCCATTAATCACAGTTTTGCTCAGGGTCCTTGATTCCACCTTCAGTCAAGTCCTGCTTCGATTGAAAGGGAAGTCACTCTGATCTCACCTCAAATTACACGGGCAGATCAGTTGGAAGAATAAGGAGCAAAAGACAAGAACACTGTTTGTTTGAACAATGACCTCGCAATATTCAAAAGAAAATTGATGCATGGTCTTCCTTAATGCATTACTTCAACATGACATCACTTTTCAAACAATATTCTGAACGGTGGGTCTTTGTTCTTTTAATTTGCTTCCAATTCAATGTAGAAATGAGAACGTGAATTGATCTTCTATAGTGTGTTTATAATCCAGAATTTAATTCAATCTTTATCATCATTGCTCTAGCTCTTTGAAACAAAAATAATGAATGAGCCTGTGTCCATCCTGCAGATGAAAATGTTCTTTCAGCTCTGACTATTACAGCGAATGTTGTAAAGAATAAGCTGCAGGCCCACGTAAAATGGAAATACTGCAGGGCAAGGTGCCAAACGTTCATCCAAGATTAATTATGTCCAAGAATTATGAATAATACATGCAGAGGGGCGGAGTTTAAAAGCAGAATTCAGCTCCATGTCCAAAATACTCTTTGTGGCTCCCTCACAAAAGACCACAACTGATTCACGGTGTAAATTCACCAAAATAGGAAGAACAAGAGACTGGAATTTCCAATTCTGCAACCACATCGGTAGAACAGGAAGAAAATCAAGGTTTGTTTCTGAAATTCATAAATTGTGATGATAAGAATGTGATGATAAGGGAGGGGGGAGGATGTTAGAGGTTGATAAACAATGTTGGACGATG
>NW_025214835.1:8754-16656 GCF_004010195.1 Chiloscyllium plagiosum
TTAAGCAAGACCACATGTTGTTCGCCTAAACCCCAGCAGATCCAGAGCCAGTCATTTCAAGATTTCCTCCTGAAATAAACGCTCCTCACAAGAGTCAGCTGAGTGAATCTTCCCTGGATTGCATTTTATATCATTGTGGCCATCGCTCTCGGGATGTGGTTACACCACTACATTGTAAATCTGTACAAAATCGTCCCAACTTTTAAATGTATTCTGTTTCAGAAAGTTTCAACATTTGTCTTACCTCCCTAAAAATTTGATGTACACGTAAAATGTTTATTTTGTAATCCAAGTACCCAGTTCCTCTGTGCCTAAAGCCAATCTCTCCACTGAAATAATACACTACGTTTCCATTCAACCCGCCAATATCTTTTAGCACAGACTCATTTTTCCTACTATGTTCCATACACCAATATTTGCCTGTTCACTTGACCCACTTTAAATCTCCTTATAGACTCATGTCCTCTTCATATCTCCTTTCGCGAACAGTTTCAAGTTTTCTTTTTAGATTAGTTACAGTGTGAAGACAGGCCCTTCGGCCCAACAAGTCCACACCGACCCGCCGAAGCGCAACTCACCCGGACCCATTCTCCTACATTTACCCCTTCACGTAACACTACGGGCAATTTAGCTTGGCCAATTCATCTAACCTGCACATTTTTGGACTGTGGGAGGAAACCGAAGCACCCGGAGGAAACCCACGCTGAAGTTTGTATTCTTCTGTAATAAAGACAGAATATTTGGCCAAAGAAATACACTGTGGCCATCTTGCAAAGTAATTGACAATTAAATATTGTTACTTCATGTCTAAACTATAAATTTGAGACAATGCTAAAGTGTTTTGCAGTTGCTTCACTCAGTTCCATTACTTAAAATAGAGTCAGATGGTGTGGAATGTGTGTGGGTATAATTGAAGAACCGTAAAGGTGAAAAACCGTAGTTGGAGCTATGTACAGGTCGACAAATCGTAGTCAGAAGCTGGGGCGCATGATAGACGAGGAGATAGAAACGATATGTAGGAAAGGCAAAGTTACAGTGACTGGGGGGATTTCAATATGCAAGTGGACTGGGAAAATCAGTGGTAGTGGTTTGCAAGGAAAGGAATTTGTGGAATGTCTCCAAGATGGCTTTTTGGAGCAGCTTATGGTGCAGGCAACGAGGGAACGGGAAATACTGGATTTAGAGCTGTGCAGTGAGGCAGACATGGTAAGGAAGCTTAAGGTGAAGGAACCTTCGGAGGCAGTGATCATACTATGATTGAACCTACTCTTCAATTTGGGAGGGAGAAAGTAGAATCGGAGTTAATATTACAGCTGACTAAAGATACCTTCAAAGACACAAGGGAGGAGCTGGATAAAATTGACTGGGAGAGGAGCCGAGCAGGAAAGACAGTGGAACAATAGTGGTGGGATTTCTCGGAGCAAGTTTGGAGTCACAGTAGAGATTTATCCCGAGGTAAAAGATGCATTGTACAGCGAGGATGAGGCAACCATGGATGACTGGGACAGTCATGGCTCGCGTAAAAGGAAAATAGAAAGTAGATAACATAGCAAATAGCAGTGCGAAACCAGAAGGTTTGGAAGCTTCAAAGATGAACAGATGGCAACAAAATAAGAAATAAGGACGAAGAAGATTACATATAAGGTTAAGCTATCCAGTGATATTAAGGACAACTGTAAGAGTTTCTTTGGACATATAAAGGGCAAAAGAGAAGCAGAAGTGGATATTGGGGCACTGGAAAATGACGCTGGAGAGATAGTCGTGTGGAACAAATAATAGATGAGAAACTGAATAACTATTACGAGAGTGGGCAAAGAAGTGGCAGATGGAGTAAAACTTGGGAAAGTGCGAGGTGATGCACATTAGTAGGAAGAATACAGGCCTAGACTACTTTATAAGTGGAGAGAAAAATCAGAAGTCTGAAGTGCAAAGAGAGTTGCTAGTTCCAGTTCAGGATTGTCTCTAGATAAATTGGAGGTTGAGTCAGCAATTAGGAAGGTGTTGTTTCTGGTGTACAGTGTGATTGAAATCTTACATTCAGCAAAAGAACCGAGTTAACTCTTACAAACAATATTTGGTTTTTCAACACTATTAATATTACAACAATAAAACGTATTATAACGCAATGATAAACGCTACACATTATCTTATGCTTTAACTTAACTTTGGATGATCACACACCACTCCACTAGAAGTTGACTGGGCTCGACTTGGTGATGTCTTCTTGTTCTTCTGATGATCTTGGAGGTGTCTTCTCTTTCCCTGGTTATTCTCCAGTTACAGCACTGTGTGGAGTTTTGCGGTGATTCTTATCCTTCCAAGTCTTCACGCCCTTTTGGGAAGGTATGGAGGATCTGTAAATGGAATGATCAGGTTCATTTACCCTGATCAATCAGACTCAATCATGGGTTGGCTCAAGGGCGACATTCCATTGTCCCATTCAGGTCCAACTTCAGGTGAGTATTACAGGATCTAGTTTCAGGTTTGTTTGCAAACCGTCTGTGGGTATCTGCAGCCCGTCTGGATGCTGCAGCATGTGGATTAGCACAGAGACTTTAGTCAAAGCTGGGGTCCATTTCACAGCATGCTTTAATATTTTTTCATTTGTTAATCCATGATAAATTTATTATTGCCCATCGTAAGATTATTCTTTCAGGTGGCCCGTCCGGTCAGAAAGGCCTTCAGCCTGAGCGTGGTGAATCTGTAGTAAGGATGGCAGTTTCCTTACCTAAAGGTCATTAGTGAACCAGGTGGGTTTTTCTTGCCAATCGATTCATATCAGTCTCTTAATTCCAGACTTTAATTCAAGCTCCCCTACTTGCTGTGGCAGGATTTGGACCCAGGTCACCAGAACATTATCTGGGCTTATCCCATAAGAATTCAGTTATAACACCACGAGGCCACTGACTTGCCCAATCCTCCATAGTGTGACTAGCATGTGCAGTATGATATGCATTAGGATTTGCCTTCATGTTATCCTTGACTTTCTTATCAAGATATGGATGACTTTTTTCCGTTATGCAACTCCACTTCAATCTTCAGTAGCTCCCTAATTATTTGGCCAATTTCTTCACCTGCCTGCCTTTGACTATTCTTTTCTCCCAACCCCACCCACCCCCCAGTCCACCCAGGACAAATCCTTCCTTAGGCCAGAACAATTACCATTGCCTAATAGTAAAACTCTCATGTATGACTCAGTCTTCACTCTTTCAATATGAATGTGAAACTCCAGCATGTTGTGTTTACTCCTTCCAAGGCAAATTCCAGCCACCAATCCTTCTTTGTTACATAATATCAAATTTAAATTAGCCCATTCTCTGGTTGGTTCCATGCCATCCTGCTCTCAGAAATAATCTCTCATACACTCCATGAATTTTTATTCGTGGATATCACTGTCAAGTTGATTAATTGAGTCAATTTGCATGTTCAAAACACCCATAGTTAAAATTGTGCCCCTGTTACAAGTCCTCACTATATTCTACCGCAGAAGTACTTTGGGGGGACACATCCCAAGATGTTTCTTCTCTTGCTTTTTATTTGCACTGAGACGGATTTCAAATATTTTTTGGCACAAAACAGTTTGAAAAGGTCTCAGTTCCCACTCGCACGAACAAATGTTTACTTTCTTTACACGAACCACATTCCACAGTAAATATTGAGGAATTAAGAGGACTAACAGTGGTCATGATATATCTTCAGCAAACAGGGTTGAGGAAAATCCCAAAGACTATGTTTCATATATAAAAAATAAGAGGGTAACTCGAGAACTGTTTGGCCCACACAGGACAAAGGAAGAAAGTTATGCATGGAGTCGAGAAAATGGGTGAGATTCTTAGCGAGTACTTTGCATCTGTATTCACCAAGGAGAGGGACATGATGGATGTTGGTGTTAGGGATAGATGTTTGCATACTCTGCGTCAAGTCGACATAAAGAGGGAGAAAGTTTTGTATATTCTAAAAGGTAGAAATGTAGACAAGCTCCCAGGTCTGAATGAGATCTACCACATCTACTGAGGGATGTGAGTGAGGAAATAACTGGGGCTTTAACAAATATCTTTCCAGGACCCTTGTACATGGGTGAGGTCCCGGAGGACTGGAGCATTGCTAATGCTGTCTCCTTGTTTAAGAAGGATAGCGGGAATTATCCAGGTAGTTATAGACTGGCGAGCCTCAGATCAGTGGTAGGGAAGCTTCTGGAGAAGATACTGAGGGAATTGAGTAAGGTATATTATTAGGTTCTCCAAGGTAGGCTGATGGAGAAGGTGATGCCGCATGGGGTGCAGGATGTTTTATCTAGATGGCAAGAGAACTGGCTGGTCAACAGGAGACAGAGAGTAGTAGTGGAAGTGGATTTCTCAAAATGGAGACCAATAAGCAGTGATATGCAACGGCGATCTGTGCTGGCACCACTGTTGTTTGTGATATATGTCAATGATTTGGAGGAAGGTATCGGTTGCCTGATTAGCAAGTTTGCAGATGACACCAAGATTGGTGGACTAGCAGATAGTGAAGAGGACTGTCAGAGAATGCAGCAGAATATAGATAGATTGGATAAATGGGCACAGAAATGGCAGATGGAGTTCAATCTGTACAAATGAGAAACGATGCATTTTGGAAGATCCAGTTCAAGAGCAACAATACAGTAAACGGAAAAGTCTTGGGGAAAATTGACATACAGTGAGACCTGGGTCCATTGTTTCCTGAAGGTGGCAACGCAGGTCAGTAAGCTGGTCAAGGCAACGTAAGACATGCTTTCCTTCATTGGATCAGCTCTTGAGTCCAAACGTTGGCAGGTCATGTTACAGTTGCATAGGACTTTGGTTTCACCGCATTTGAAATACTGCATATATTTCTGGTCACCACGTTACCATAAGGATGTGGATGCTTTGAATAGAGTGCAGAGTAGGTTCACCAGGATGTTGCCTGGTATGGAGGGTGCTGGTTTTGAAGAAAGATTGAGTAGATTAGGATTATTTTAATTATAAAGACAAAGGTTGGGGGGGACCTGACTGAGGTCTACAAAATCAAGAGAAATATAGACAGGGTGGATAGCAAGAAGCTTTTTCCCCAGATTTTGGAACTCAATTACTAGGCGTCATGAGTTCAAAGTGAGAGGGGAAGGGTTTCGGGTAGATAAATGTGGGAAGTTCTTTAAACATATGGTAGTGGCAGCAGAGGTGATCGGGGCAGGTACAATAGCGTTATCTAAGATGTATCTGACAGATAGATGAATGGGCAGGCAGCACAGGGATACATTCTCTTAGAAAATAGGTGGCAGGTTTAGAAATTAGGTGGATCTGTATCAGCACAGGCTAGGAGGGCAAAAGGGTCTGTTCCTGTGCTAGAATGTTCTTTGTTCTTTATCATTCATTCTAAAAATAGCAAGATTTCAACTATTGTATGCTACAATTTAATGATATAAACCATTTATTTGACAGTACATATAAAATTATTGTCATTTCTAAATTAGAGTCACAGAGTTAAAGTGATGTACAGCATGGAAACAGTTCCTTCGGTCCAACCCGTCCATGCCGACCAGATAACAAACAATCTAGTCCCACCTGCCAGCACTCAGCCCATATCCCTCTAAATCCTTTCTATTCATATACCTATCCAGGCACCATCTAAATGTTGCAATTGTACTAACTTCCACAACATCCTCTGGCAGCCCATTCCATACACAAACCACCCTCTGTGTGAAAAGGTTGCACCTTGCATCTCTTTTATATTTTCCCTTCCCAACCTAAACGTATGCCCTCTAGTTCTGGACTTTCCCATACCAGGGAAAAAACCTTGTCTATCTCCCCATTCATGGCCCTCATGATTTTGGATATCGCTTTAAGGTCACCCCTCAGTCTCCAACATTCCAGGGAAAATAGCCATAGCCCATTCAACCACCAGCTATAGCTCAAACCCTGCAGATGCTGGAGATCAGAGTCAAAAAGTGTGGTTCTGAGAAAAGCACAGCCGTTCACGCAGCATCTGAGGAGCAAGAGAGACTATTAGTTCAAAATATTAATACAAGAGAAAATAATTGTATATTTTCAAAGTCCTTGTACTTAATAATAATTTGGTCTTGGGTGTGGGAATGAGAGTTATTATTTCAATACTCCTTACTGTGAGTTGTGCACTGTTTTCATCATAATGTTGTTATAAAAGTGAACGGAATAAATGGGTGGATTTTAGATTAGATTACATTACAGTGTGGAAACGTAATCTAATCTAAAATCCACCCATTTATTCAGTATGTCAGTAACTGCCCAGCTCCAGTTTGGAAACTCATTGGACAGATTCTGGAGATGGCCAGTGTTTTGGGGGTCATGGTGAGGGCCAGTAACACTGTCTGAATTCAGGATTTTCCTCAAAGTCATTTCCAAGAGATTTGCTGCCTGCAAGATGATGTGTTCATTCATCTGAACATCAATCAGCTGTGTACTACACTCACTGAATTGTATAATAGTTAGCAGTGAACTGGGATTTGAGGTTTGTCCTCCTCTCCCTGTAAAATGGTTGAACGGTAGGGTTCGGGGCCTAGCTTTGCTGCTCCCCTCCCTTGTAAAACTGCTGTCACAGACTAATCAAGCAACAGTCAGATATTATCTGTAAAGCAGGAGTCTGTGAACAGGACTAATATCAGGCAACATCACCATCCTCTCTGTAAGAGTATGTCACACTGACAGGACAAGCCAGGCAGAGGGGACAGCTCCGTGGTTAAAGTCAGTATCGTGCTCAGCAATGATGCTGCATCCTGTGGCTGCTGGACTGCTCTGCGGCAGGTTATGGGGGAATCAATAAAAGGGAAACATTTAATTGACCATATCATCACCGCTCTGCCTGCTGCAGATACACCTCTCCATTTCATACATCGGTAAGGATGGTCAGTGCACAGTCCTTATGGGGAACAGGGGATACCTTCACATTTTACAGACTCACCTCACAGTAACCATCATGGCCAGACAGAATTTCCAATTTCAAGTAATCTTCACGGCACGACATACCTCCCACTGTACAGTAACCATCACGACCTGACATACCTCCCAATTTCGAATAACCATCACAGCCCGACATAGCTCCCATTGTACAGTAACCACCACGGCCAGACATACCTCCCAATTTCGAGTAACCATCACGGCCCGACATACCTCCCTCTTTTCAGTAACCATCACGGCCCAACACGGCTAAGAGCAGCAAGGAGGGGACATGAAAGGTCCTTAGTCGGTAGGATTAGGGAAAACCCTTAGGCTTTCTATAGGTATGTTAGGAATAAAAGAATGACTAGGGTAGGAATAGGTCCAGTCAAGGATAGTAGTGGGAAGTTGCGTGTGGAGGCGGAAGAGATTGGGGAGACACTGAATGAATACTGTTCTTCAGTATTTACTCAGGAACAGGGCATTGTCGTCGATGTGAATACTGAGTCACAAATAAGTAGAATGGATGGCTTTGAGGTATGTAGAGAAGAGGTGTTGGAAATCCTGGAAAAGGTGAAAATAGATAAGTCCCCTGGGCCTGATGGCATTTATCCTAGGATTCTCTGGGAAGCAAGGGAGGAGATTGCAGAGCCATTGGCCTTGATTTTTATGTCCTCTCTGTCTACAGGAGTAGTGCCAGAAGACTGGAGGATAGCAAATGTGGTTCCCTTGTTCAAAAAGGGGAGTAGGGATAACCCTAGTAACTATAGGCCGGTGAGTCTCACTTCTGTTGTGGGCAAAGTCTTAGAGAGAATTGTAAGGGATAGGATTTATGAACATCTGGATAGGAATAATGTGATCAAAGATAGTCAGCATGGTTTTGTGAAGGGCAAGTCGTGCCTCACAAACCTTATTGAATTCTTTGAAAAGGTGACGAAGGAGGTTGATGAGGGGAAAGCGGACTTTAGTAAGGCGTTTGATAAGGTTCCCCACG
>NW_025214835.1:18133-30157 GCF_004010195.1 Chiloscyllium plagiosum
GTATGGAGTCAGCTATTACGAGGGGGCATAGCTTTAAATTAAGGGGGGGTAGATAAAGGACTGAAGTTATGGGTTGGTTCTTCACTCAGCGAGTCGTAAGTTCATGGAATGCCCTGCCAGTAGCAGTGGTGGACTCTCCCTCTTTATGGGCATTTAAGCGGGCATTGGATAGGTATATGGAGGATAGTGGGTTAGTATAGGTTAGGTGGGCTTGGATCGGCGCAACATCGAGGGCCAAAGGGCCTGTACTGCGCTGCATTCTTCTATGTTCTATGTTCTATGTTCTATATCATCCACTGTACAGTAACCATCACGGCCCGACATACATCCCAATGTACAGTAACCATCACGGCCCGACATACGTCCCTCTTTTCAGGAACCATCACGGAACCATACCTCACACTGCACAGTAACCATCATGGCCCGAGATACTTCCCACTGTACAGTAACCATCACGGCCCGACAAACATCCCAATGTACAGTAACCATCACGGAACCATACCTCACACTGCACAGTAACCATCATGGCCCGAGATAGTTCCCACTGTACAATAACCATCACGGTCCGAAATACCTCCCACTGTACAGTAACCATCACGGCCAGACATGCCTGCCATTGACCAGTAATCATCAGGGCCCGACATACCTCCCGATGTACAGTAAGTATCACGCCCGACATACCTCCCACTGTCCAGTAACAATCACGGTCAGACGTACCTCCCAATTTCAAGTAACCATCACGGCCCGACATACCTCCCACTGTCAAGTAACTATCACAACCCGCCATACCTCCCACTGTACAGTAAACATCACGGCCCGATATCCCACCCACTGTACAGTAACCATCACGGCCCCATACCTCACACTGTACAGTAACCATCATAGCCCGAGATACTACCCACTGTATAGTAACCATCACGGCCCGACACACCTCCCACTGTACAGTAACCATCACGGCCAGACATACCTGCCACTGACCAGTAACCGTCACGACACGACATACCTCCCAATGTACAGTAAGCATCATGCCCGATATACCTACCACTGTCCAATAACCATCACGGCCAGACATACCACCAAATTTCAAGTAACCATCACGACCCGACATACCTCCCAATGTGCAGTAACCAACACGGCCCGACATACCTCCCACTGTCCAGTAACCATCACGGCCAGACTTACCTCCCAATTTCAAGTAACCATCACCGCCCGACATACCTCCCACTGTACAGTAACCATCACATCCCGACATACCTCCCACTGTAGAGTAACCATCCCGGCCCGATATCCCACCCACTGTACAGTCGCCTTCACGGCACGACATGCCTCCCACTGTACAGTAACCATCACGGCCCGACATACCTCCCACTGTACAGTAACCATCACGGCCCGACATACCTCCCACTGTACAGTAACCAACATGGACCGACATATCCCTCATTGCACAGTAACCATCATGGCCCGACATACCTCCCACTGTACAATAACCATCACGGCCAGACATATTTCCCAATTTCGAGTAACGTTCACCGCCCGACTTACCTCCCACTATACAGTAACCATCACGGCCCGGCATTCCTCCCACTGCATACAAACTATTACGGCCAGACATACCTCCCACTGTACAGGAACCGTCATGGTCCAAATTACCTCCCACTGTATACTAACTATCAAGGCATGAAATACCTCCCACTGTACAGTAACCACCACGACCCGACATATCCCCTACTGCACAGTAACCATCACAGCCCCACACACCGCCCACTGTACAGTAACCATCACGGACCGACATACCTCCCACTGCACTGTAACCATCACGGCCCAACATACCTCCCACTGTAGAGTAACCATTATGGCCAGACATACCTCCCACTGTACAGTAACTGTCAGAACCCAACATACCTCCCACTGTACAGTAACCATCACGGCCCGACATCCCTCCCACAGTACAGTAACCATCACGGCCCGACAAATCTACCACTGTACTGTAATCACCACGGCCCGGCATATCCCTCACTGAACTGTAACCATCATGGAAAGACATACGTCCCACTGTACAGTAGCCATCACGGCCAGACATACCTCCCACTGTACAGTAACTGTCAGAACCCGACATACCTCCCACTGTACAGTATCCACCATAGCCCAACCTACCTCCCACTGTACAGTAACCATCACGGCCCACGATCTCTCCCACTGTACAGTAACCGTCACGGCCAGACAGAGCCTCCAATTTCAAGTAACCATCACGGTCCAACATACCTCCCACTGTAACAGTAACCATCACAGCCCGAAATACCTGCCACTGACCAGTAAACATCACGGCCCGACATACCTCCCACTGTATAATAACTGTCACGGCCTGACATACCTCCCACTGTACAGTATCAATCACGGCCCGACATACCTCCCACTGTACAGTAACCATCACCGCCCGACATACCTCCCACTGTACAGAAACAGTCACGGCCCGACATGCCTCGCACTGTACAGCAACCATCACGGTGCGACATCCCTCCCACGGTACAGTAACCATCACGGCCCAACATACATCCCACTGTACAGTAACTATCGCGGCCCGAAATACCTCCCACTGTACAGTAACCATCACGGCCCGACATACCTCCCACTGTACAGTAACGATCACGGCCCGAAATACCTCCCCCTGTACAGTAAGAATCACGGCCCGACATACATACCACTGTACAGTAACTATCACGGCTCGACGTATCTCCCACTGTACAGTGACCATCACGGCACGACATACCTCCCACTGAACAGTAACAATCAAGGCCCGACATACATCCCACTGTAAATCGACTATCACGACTCGACATTCCTCCCACTGTCCAGTAACCATCGCAATCTGACATATCCCCCACTTTACAGTAACTGTCACGGCCAGATATTCCTCCCAATGTACAGTAACCGACACGGCCCGATATAGATCCCACTGTACAGTAACCATCACAGCCCGACATACCACCACTGTACAGAAACTATCACGTCCAGACATACCTCCCTATGTACAGTCACCATCACAGCTCGACATACCTCTCACTGTACATTAACCGTCACGGCCCGACATACCTCCCACTGTACAGTAACCATCACGTCCAGAAATACCTCCCACTGTACAGTAACCATCACCACCTGAAATGCCTCCCACTGTACAGTAGCCCTCACGACCTGAAATAGCTCCCACTGCACATTAACCATCAAGATTCCGACATACCTCCCAACTTACAGTAACCGTCACGCCCCGACATACCTCCCAC
This sequence comes from Chiloscyllium plagiosum, assembly GCF_004010195.1. Taxonomy (NCBI): domain Eukaryota; kingdom Metazoa; phylum Chordata; class Chondrichthyes; order Orectolobiformes; family Hemiscylliidae; genus Chiloscyllium; species Chiloscyllium plagiosum. The sequence goes on from NW_025214835.1 coordinate 21,412, forward strand.
TGTGCAATAACAATCACAGCCCGACATACCTCCCACTGTTCAGTAACCATCACACCCCGATTTACCTCCCAAAGTACAGAAACCATCACGGCCCGATATCCCACCCACTCTACAGTAACCATCACGGCACGGCATGCCTCCCACTGTACAGTAACCATCACGGCACGGCATGCCTCCCACTGTACAGCAACCATCACGGCCCGGCATGCCTCCCACTGTACAGTAACCCTCTAGGCCTGAAATACCTCCCACTGTACATTAACCATCACGGCCCGACATACCTCCCACCTTACAGTAACCGTCATGGCCTGACATACCTCCCACTGTACAATAACCATCACGGCCCTCTATACATCCCTCTGTAAAGTAACCATCACGGCCCGACATACCTCCCATTGTACAGTAACCATCACACCCTGACATACCTACCACTGCACAGTAACCATCACGGCCCGATATTCCACCCACTGTACAGTACCATCACGGCACGACATGCCTCCCACCATACAGTAACCATCACGGCACGACATGCGTCCCACTGTACGGTAACCATCACGGCCCGACATACCTCCCACTGTACAGTAACCATCACGGCCCGACATGCCTCCCACTGGACAGTAACCATCACGGCCCGACATACCTCCCACTGTACAGTAACCATCACGGCTAGACATATTTTCCAATTTCGAGTAGCGTTCACCGCCCTACATACCTCCCACTGTACAATAACCATCACGGCCCGACGTACCTCCCACTTTATAGTAACAATTACGGCCCGACATACCTTCCACTGTACAGTAACCGTCATGGCCCAACATACCTCCCACTGTATACTAACTAGCACGGCCCGAATTACCTCCCATTGTACAGGAAACACCACGGCCCGACATATCCCCCACTGTACAGTAACCATCACAGCCCGACATACCTCCAACTTTACAGTAATCATCACGGACCGACTTACCTCACAATGTACTGTAACCATCACAGCCCAACATACCTCCCACAGTACAGTAACCATCACGGCCAGACATCCTTCCCACTGTACAGTAACCATCACTGCAAGACATCCATCCCAATGTGCAGTAACCATCACGGCCCGACAAATCTTCCACTGTACAGTAAGCAACACGGCCCGTCATATCCCTCACTGTCCTGTAACCATCAAGGCCAGACATACCTCCCACTGTACAGTAACCATCACGGCAAGACATACCTCCCAGTGTATAATAACCATCGTATCTCCCACTGTACAGTAACAACCACAGCCCGACCTACATCCCACTGTACTGTAACCATCACGGCCCAACATATCTCCCATGTACACTCACCGTCAAGGCCAGACATAGCTCCCAATTTCAAGTAACCATCACGGCCAGACATACCTCCCATTGTACAGTACCCATCACCGCCCCACATACCTACCACTGTACAGTACCTATCGCGGCCCGACATACCTCCCTCTGTACAGAAACAATCACGGCCCAACATACATCCCACTGTACAGTAACCATCACGGCCCGACATACATCCCACTGTACAGTCCCTATCGTGGCCCGACATACCTCCCTCTGTACAGAAACAATCACGGCCCAGCATACATCCCACTGTACAGTAACTATCACGGCTCGACATATCTCGCACAGTCCAGTAACCATCAAAATCCGACATATCCCCCACTTTACAGTAACTATCACGGCCAGATATTCCTCCCAATATACAGTAACCAACACGGCCCGACATACCTCCCACTGTACAGTAACCATCACAGCCCGACATACCTCCCACTGTACTGTAACCATCACTTCCAGACGTACCTCCCTATGTACAGTAACCATCACAGCCAGACATACCTCCCACTGTACAGTAACCATCACGACCCGACATACCTCCCAATGTACAGTAAACATCACAGCCCGACAGACCTGCCACTGACCAGTAAACATCACGGCCCGACATCCCTCCCAATGTACTGTAACCATCACGGCCCGTCAAATCTCCCACTGTACAGTAACCAACACGGCCCGACATATCCCCCACTGTACTGTAACCAACACTGCCAGACATACCTCCCACTGTACAGTGTCCATCACGGCTCAACATACCTCCCACTGTACAGCAACCATCATATCAACCACTGTACAGTAACCAACACAGCCCGACATACATCACACTGTACAGTGCCTATCGCGGGCCGACATACCTCCTACTGTACAGTACCATCACAGCCCGACTTACCTCCCACTGTACAGTAACCATCACAGCCCGAAATTCCTCCCACTGTACAGTAAACATCATGGCCCGACATACATCCCACTGTAGAGTAACTATCACGGCTCGACATATCTCCCACTGTACAGTAACCATCATGGCCCGACATACCTCCCACTGTTCAGTAACCATCACAGCCCGACATATCTCCCACTGTACAGTAAACAACACGGCACGACATGACTCCCACTGTAGAGTAAACATCACGGCACGACATGCCTCCCACTGTACAGTAACCATCACGGCCCGACATGCCTCCCACAGTACAGTAACCCTCACGGCCTGAAATAGCTCCCACTGTACATTAACCATCACAGCCCGACATACCTCCCACCATACAGTAACCGTAATGGCCCGAAATACCTCCCACTGTACAATAACATCACGGCCCGCTATACATTCCACTGTACAGTAACCATCATGGCCCGACATACCTCCCACTGTACAGTATCCATCACATCCCGACATACCTCCCACGGTACAGTAACCATCACGGCCCGATATCCCACCCACTGTACAGTAACCAACACGGTACGACATGCCTCCCACCGTACAGTAACCATCCCGGCACGACATGCCTCCCACTGTACAGTAACTATATCGACTATACATGCCTCCCACTGGACAGTAACCATCAGGGCCCGACATGCCTCCCACTGGACAGTAACCATCACGGCCCGACATATCCCTCACTGTACAGTAACCATCACGGCCCGACATACCTCCCACTGTACAGTAACCATCACGGCCAGACATATTTCACAATTTCGAGTAGCGTTCAACGCCCGACACACCTCCCACTGTTCAATAACCATCACGGTCCGACGTACTTCCCACTGTATAGTTACAATGACGGCCCGACATACTTCCCACTGTACCGGAACCGTCATGGCCCAACATACCTCCCACTGTATACTAACTATCACGGCCCGAAATACCTCCCACTGTACAGTGACCACCACGGCCCGACATATCCCCCACTGCACAGTTACCATCACCGACCGACATACCTCCCAATGTTCAGTAATCATCACAGACCACATACCTCCCACTGTGCATTAACCATCACGGCCAGACATACCTTCCACTGTACAGTAACTGTCAGAGCCCGACATACATCCCACTGTACAGTAACGATCACGGACCGACATCCCTCCCACTGTACAGGAACCATCATGGCGCGACATCCCTCCCAATGTACAGGAACCAACACGGCCCGACAACTCTCCCACTGTACAGTAATCAACACGGCCCGACATATCCCTCACTGTACTGTAAACATCACGCCAGACATACCTCCCACTGTACAGTAACCATCACGGCCAGACATACCTCCCACTGTATAATAACCATCGTATCTCCCACTGGACAGTAACCACCACAGCCCGACCTACCTCCAACTGTACAGTAACCATCACGGCCCAACATATCTCCCACTGTACAGTACCCATCACCGCCCGACATACCTCCCACTGTACAGAAACCATCACGGCCCGATATGCCACCCACTGTGCAGCAACCATCAGAGTGCGACATCACTCCCACTGTACCGTAACCATCACGGCCCTACATACATCCCACTGTACAGTAACTATCACGGCTCGACATATCTCGCAGTGTACAGTAACCATCAAGGCCCGACGTACCTCCCACAGTACAGTAACCATCACGGCCCGACATACCTCCCACTGTACAGCAACTATCACGGTTTGACATTCCTCCCACTGTACTGTAACCATCACGGCCCGACATACATCCCTCTGTACAGTACCTATCGCGGCCCGACATAGCTCGCTCTGTATAGAAACAATCACGACCCGACATACATCCCACTGTACAGTAACTATCACGGCACGACATACCTCCCACAGTCCAGTAACCATCACATCCCGACATATCCCCCACTTTACAGTAACTATCACGGCCAGATATTCCTTCCAATCTACAGTAACCGATACGGCCCGACATACCACCCACTGTACTGTAACCATCACGTCCAGACATACCTCCCTATGTACAGTAACCATCACAGCCCGATATACCTCACACTGTACAGTAACCATCACGACACGACATACCTCCCAATGTACAGTAAGCATCACAGCCCGACATACCTGCCACTGACCATCAAACTTCACGGCCCGACATCCCTCCCACTGTACAGTAACCAACACGGCCCGACATATCCCTCACTGTACTGTAACCATCACGGCCAGACATACCTCCCACTGTACAGTAACTATCGCGGCCCGCTATACCTCCCACTGTACCGTAACCATCACGGCCCTACATTCATCCCACTGTACAGTAACTATCACGGCTCGACATATCTAGCAGTGTACAGTAACCATCAAGGCCCGACGTACCTCCCGCAGTACAGTAACCATCACGGCCCGACATACCTCCCACTGTACAGCAACTATCACGGTTTGACATTCCTCGCACTGTACTGTAAACATCACGGCCCGACATACATCCCACTGTACAGTACCTATCGCGGCCCGACATAGCTCCCTCTGTATAGAAACAATCACGGCCCGACATACATCCCACTGTACAGTAACCATCACATCCCGACATATCCCCCACTTTACAGAAACTATCACGGCCAGATATTCCTCCCAATGTACAGTAACCGATACGGCCCGACATACCACCCACTGTACTGTAACCATCACGTCCAGACATACCTCCCTATGTACAGTAACCATCGCAGCCCGATATACGTCCCACTGTACAGTAACCATCACGACACGACATACCTCCCAATGTACAGTAAACATCTCAGCTCGACATACCTGCCACTGACCAGCAAACATCACGGCCCGACATCCCTCCCAATGTACAGTAACCATCACGGCCCGACAAATCTCCCACTGTACAGTAACCAACACGGCCCGACATATCCCTCACTGTACTGTAACTATCACGGCCAGACATACCTTCCACTGTACAGTAAACATCACGGCCCAACATACCTCCCACTGTACAGCAACCATCATATCTCCCACTGTACTGTACAGTACCTATCGCGGCCCGACATAGCTCCCTCTGTATAGAAACAATCACGGCCCGACATACATCCCACTGTACAGTAACCATCACGTCCAGACATACCTCCCTATGTACAGTAACCATCTCAGCTCGACATACCTGCCACTGACCAGCAAACATCACGGCCCGACATCCCTCCCAATGTACAGTAACCATCACGGCCCGACAAATCACCCACTGTACAGTAACCAACACGGCCCGACATATCCCTCACTGTACTGTAACCATCACGGCCAGACATACCTTCCACTGTACAGTAAACATCACGGCCCAATATACGTCCCACTGTACAGCAACCATCATATCTCCCACTGTACAGTAACCACCACAGCCCGACATACATCCCACTGTACTGTAACCATCACGGCCCGACATACATCTCACTGCACAGTAAATATCGCGGCCCGCAATACCTCCCACTGTACCGTAACCATCAAAGCCCTACATTCATCCCACTGTACAGTAACTATCACGGCTCGACATAAATCCCACTGTACAGTAACCATCACGGCCCGACATACATCTCACTGTACAGTAACTATCACGGCCCGACATACATGCCTCCCACTGTACAGTAACCATCACGGACCGACATACCTCCCAATGTCCTGTAACCATCATGGCCCGAAATTCCTCCCACTGTACAGTAACAATCACGGCCAGACATACAGCCCACTGTACAGTAACTATCACGACTCGACATATCTCCCACTGTACAGTAACAATCACTACCCGACATACATCCCACTGTACAGTAACTATCACGGCTCGACATACCTCCCACTGTCCAGTAACCATCACAACCCGACATATCCCCCACTATACAGTAACTATCACGGTCAGATATGCCTCCCAATGTACAGTAACCATCAGGAACGACATACCTCCCAATGTACAGTAAACATCCCTCAATGTACTGTAACCATCACAGCCAGACATACCTCCCACTGTACATTAACCATCACGGCCAGACAGACATCCCACTATACAACAACCATCCTAGCAACCACCACAGCCCGACCTACCTCCCACTGTCGGGCCGTACCACTGTACATGAACCGTCATGGCCCAATATACCTCCCAATGCATACTAACTATCACGGCCGAATTACCGCCCACTGTACAGTAACCACCACGGCCCGACATACCTCCCACTGTACAGTAACCATCACGGACTGACATACCTCCCACTGTACAGTAACCATCACGGACCGACATATATCCCAATGTACTGTAACCATCACAGCCCAACATACTTCCCACTGTACAGTAACCATCACGGCCAGACATACCTCCCACTGTACAGTAACTATCAGAGCCCGACATACCTACTACTGTACAGTAACCATCACGGACCGATATCCCTCCCACTGTACAGTAACCATCACTAACCGACATCCCTCCCAATGTACGGTAACAATCACGGCAAGACAAATCTCCCACTGTACAGTAATCAACACGGCCCGACATATCCCTCAATGTATTGTAACCATCACGGCCAGACATACCTCCCACTGTACATTAACCATCACGGCCAGACATACCTCCCACTGTACAATAACTATCGTATCTCCCACTGGACAGCAACCACCACAGCCCGACCTACCTCCCACTGTACAGTAACCATCACGGCCCAACATATCTCCCACTGTACAGCAGCCGTCGCGGCCAGACATAGCTCCCAATTTCAAGTAACCGTCGCGGCCAGACATACCCCCCAATGTACAGGACCATCACCGCCCGACATATCTCCCACTGTACAGAAACCATCACGGCCGGACATGCCCCCCACTGTACAGCAACGATCAGAGTGCGACACCACTCCCACTGTACCGTAAACATCACGGCCCGACATACATCCCACTGTACAGTACCTATCCCGGCCCGACATACCTCCCACTGAACAGTAACCATCACGGCCCGACATACCTCCCACTGTACAGTAAAGACTACGGCCCGAAATTCCTCCCACTGTACAGTAACAATCACGGCCCGACATACCTCCCACTGTACAGTAACTATCATGGCTCGACATATCTCCCACTGTACAGTAACCATTACGGCCCGACATACCTCCCACTGTACAGTAACCATCACAGCCCGCCATATCTCTCACTGTACAGTAACAATCACGGCACGACATACATCCGACTGTACAGGAACCGTCATGGCTAAACATACCTCCCACTGTATAATAACTATCACGGCCGAATTACCTCCCACTGTACAGTAACCATCACAGCCCGACATACCTCCCACTGTACAGTAACCATCACGGCACGACATACCTCCCACTGTACAGTAACCATCACGCCCGACATGCCTCCCACTGGACAGTAACCATCATGGCCCGACATATCCCTCACTGAACAGTAACCATCACCGCCCGACATACCTCTCACTGTACAATAACCATCACGGCCCGACAAATCTCCCACTGCACAGTAATCAACACGCCCCGACATATTCCTCACTGTACTGTAACCGTCACGGCCGGACATACCTCCCACTGTACTGTTACCATCACGGCCGGACATACCTCCCACTGTACAGTAACCACCACAGCCGGACCTACCTCCCACTGTGAAGTAACAATCACGGCTCGACATACCACCCACTGTCCAGTAACATTCACAAACCGACATATCCCCCACTATACAGTAACTATGACGGCCAGATATTCCTCCAAATGTACAGTAACCATCATGGACCGACATATCTCCCACTGTACAGTAACAATCACGGCCCGACATACACCTCTCTGTACAGTAACTATCACGGCTCAACGTACCTCCCACTGTAAGAAACCATCACAACCCGACATATCCCCCTCTTTACAGTAACTATCACGGCCAGATGTTCCTCCCAATGTACAGTAACCGACACGGCCCGATATTACTCCCACTGTACAGTAACCATCACAGCCCAACGTACCTCCCAAAGTACAGTAACCATCACGTCCAGGAATACCTCCCTATGTACAGTAACCATCCCAGCGCGACATACCTCCCACCGTACAGTAACCATCACGGCCCGACATACCTCCCACTGTACAGTAAACCTTCACGGCCCGACATGCCTCCCACTGTACAGTCACCATCACTACCCGACATACCTCCCAATGTCCTGTAACCATCACAGCCTAACACACCTCCCAATGTACAGTAACCATCACGGACCGACATACCTCCCACTGTACAGTAACTGTCAGAGCCCGACATACCTACCACTGTACAGTAACCATCACGGGCCGATATCCCTCCCACTGTACAGTAACCATCACTAACCGACATCCCTCCCAATGTACAGTAACCATCACGGCACGACAAATCTCCCACTGTACAGTAATCAACACGGCCCGACATATCCCTCAATGTACTGTAACCATCACGGCCAGACATACCTCCCACTGTACAATAAC
>NW_025214835.1:31975-52374 GCF_004010195.1 Chiloscyllium plagiosum
TCCCACTGTACAGTAACCAACACGGCCCGACATATCCCTCACTGTACTGTAACCATCACGGCCAGACATACCTCCCACTGTACAGTTACCATCACGGCCCAACATACCTCACACTGTACAGTAACTATCATATATCCCACTGTACAGTAACCAGCATAGCCGGACATACCTCCCACAGTACAGTAACCAGCACAGCCCGACATATCTCCCACTCTACAGTAACCGTCACGGACAACCATACCTCCCAATTTCAAGTAACCATCACGGCCCGACATACCACCAACTGTACTGTAACCATCACAGCCCAACATACCTGCCACTGAGCATTAAACATCACGGCCCGACATACCTCCCACTGTAAAATAGCTGTCACGGTCGGACATACCTCCCACTGTACAGTAACCATCACAGCCCGACATACCATCCTCTGTACAGTAACCATCACGCCCCGATCTACATCCAACGGTACAGTAAGCACCACGGCCCGACATATCTCCCACTGTACAGTAACCATCACGGCCCGACATCCCTCCCACTGTACAGTAACCATAATGGAACGACGTCCCTCCCAATGTACAGTATCCACCACGGCCCGACACATCTCCCACTGTACAGTAACCAACACGGCCCGACATATCCCTCACTGTACTGTAACCATCACGGCCAGACATACCTCCCACTGTACAGTAAACATCACGGCCCAACATACCTCCCACTGCACAGTGACTATAATATCTCCCTCTGTACAGTAACCAGCACAGCCCGACATATCTCCCACTCTACAGTAACCGTCACGGACAACCATACCTCCCAATTTCAAGTAACCATCACGGCCCGACATACCACCAACTGTACTGTAACCATCACAGCCCAACATACCTGCCACTGAGCATTAAACATCACGGCCCGACATACCTCCCACTGTAAAATAGCTGTCACGGTCGGACATACCTCCCACTGTACAGTAACCATCACAGCCCGACATACCATCCTCTGTACAGTAACCATCACGCCCCGACCTACATCCAACGGTACAGTAAGCACCACGGCCCGACATATCTCCCACTGTACAGTAACCATCACGGACCGACATACCTCCCACTGTACAGTAACCATCACGGCCCGACATCCCTCCCACTGTACAGTAACCATAATGGAACGACGTCCCTCCCAATGTACAGTATCCACCACGGCCCGACACATCTCCCACTGTACAGTAACCAACACGGCCCGACATATCCCTCACTGCACTGTAACCATCACGGCCAGACATACCTCCCACTGTACAGTAAACATCACGGCCCAACATACCTCCCACTGTACAGTAACTATCATATCTCCCAATGTACAGTAACCAGCACAGCCCGACATATCTCCCACTGTACAGTAACCGTCACGGCCAGACATACCGCCCAATTTCAAGTAACCATCACGGCCCGACATACCTCCCACTGTACTGTAACCATCACAGCACGACATACCTGCCACTGAGCAGTAAACATCACGGCCCGACATACCTCCCACTGTACAGTAACTGTCAGGGTCTGACATACCTCCCACTTTACAGTAACCATCACAGCCCGACATACCATCCTCTGTACAGTAACCATCACGTCCAGACCTACATCCGACGGTACAGTAACCACCACGGCCCGACATACCACCCACCGTACAGTAACCATCACAGCCCGACATACGTCACACTGTATAGCAACTATTAGGCCCGACATACCTTCCACTGTACAGTAACCATCACGGTCAGACATACCTCCCACTGTACAGTAACCATCACGACCCAACATACCTCCCACTGTACAGTATCCATCACAGCCCGACATACCTCCAACTGTATAGTAACCATCACGTCCAGACATACCTCACACTGTACAGTAACCAACACGGCCTGACATACCTCCCGGTGTACAATAACCATAACGGCCTGACATTTCTCCCACTGTACAGTAACGATCACGGCCCGAAATACCTCCAACTGTACAGGAACAATCACAGCCCGACATATATCTCACTGTACAGTAACCATCTCGGCCAGACATACCTCCCACTGTACAGTAACAATCACGGCCCGACATACATCCCACTGTACAGTAACTATCACGGCTCGACATACCTCCCACTGTCCAGTAAACATCACAACACGACATATCCCCCACTTTACAGTAACCATCACGGTCAAATATTCCTCCCAATGTACAGTAACCGACACGGCCTCATATACCTCCCACTGTACAGTAACCATCACAGCCCAACATACCTCCCTCTGTACAGTAACCATCACGTCCAGGCATACCTCCCTATGTACATTAACCATCACGGCTGACATTCCTCCCACTGTACAGTACCCGTCACGGACCGACATACCTGCCACTGTACAGTAACCGATACTTGCTGATATACCTCCCACTGTACAGTAACCATCACAGCCCAACATTCCTCTCACTGTACAGTAATCCTCACGTCCAGACATACCTCCCTATGTACAGTAACCATCACGGCTGACATTCCACCCACTGTACAGCACCCGTCACGGCCCGACATGCCTCCCACTGTACAGTAACCCTCACGGCCTGAAATACCTCCCACTGTACATTAACCATCACGGCCCGACATATTTCCCACTGTACAATAACCATCACGGCCAGCCATACATCACACACTGTACAGTAACCATCACGGCCAGACATACCTCCCACTGTACAGTAACCGTCACGGTCCGACATCCCTCCCACTCTGCAGTAACCAACACAGCCCGACATACCTCACACTGTACAGTTATCATCACGGCCCGACATACCTCCCACTGTATAGTAACCGTCATGGCCCAACATACGTCCCACTGTACAGTAACCAACACGGCCAGACATACCTCCCACTGTACAGTAACTGTCAGAGCCCGAAATACCTCCCACTGTACAGCAACCATCACACTCAGATATACCTCTCACTGCACAGTAACCATCACGGCCCGACATCCCTCACTATGTACAGTAACCATCACGGCCTGACAAATCTCCCACTGCACAGTAATCAACACGGCCCGACATATACCTCACTGTACTCTAATCATCACGGCCAGACATACCTCCCACTGTACAGTAACCATCACGGCCAGACATACATCCCACTGTACAGTAACCAACATATCTCCCACTGCACAGTAACCACCACAGCCCGACATACCTCCCACTGTACAGTAACCATCACAGCCCAACATATCTCCCACTGTACACTAACCGTCAAGGCCAGACATCCCTCCAAATTTCAAGTAACCATCACGGCCCGACATACCTCCCAATATACAGTAACCATCACGGCCCGACATCCCTCCCACTGTACAGTAACCATCACGGTCAGACATACCTTTCACTGTACAGTAACCATCACGACCCAACATACTTCCCACTGTACAGTATCGATCACAGCCCGACATACCTCCCACTGTACAGTATCCATCACGTCCAGACATACCTCACACTGTACAGTAACCAACACGGCCCGACATACCTCCCGGTCACAATACCCATCACGGCCCGACATACCTCCCACTGTACAGTAACAGTCACGGACCAAAATACCTCGCACTGTACAGTAACCGTCACGGCCCGAAACACCTCCAACTGTATTGTAACGATCACGGTCCGACATACCGACCAATGTGCAGTAACCATCACGTCCAGACATGCCTCACACTGTACAGTAACCATCACAGCCCGACATACATCCCACTGTACAGTAACCATCACGTCCAGACATAACTCACACTGTACAGTAACTATCACAGCCCGACATACCTCCCACTGTACAGTAACCAACACGGCCCGACATACCTCCCGGTCACAATAACCATCACGGCCCGACATACCTCCCACTGTACAGTAACAGTCACGGACCAAAATACCTCGCACTGTACAGTAACCGTCACGGCCCGAAACACCTCCAACTGTATTGTAACGATCACAGTCCGACATACCTCCCACTGTGCAGTAACCATCAGAGCCCGACATATCTCCCACTGTACAGTATCCATCACGTCCAGACCTACATCCCACTGTTCAGTAACCACCATGGCGCGACATAATCCCACTGCACAGTAACCATCACAGCCCGAAATACCTCCCACTGTACAGTAACCATCACGTCCAGACATACCTCACACTGTACAGTAACCATCACAGCCCGACATACCTCCCACTGTACAGTAACCAAAACGTCCAGACATAACTCACACTGTACAGCAACCATCACGGCCCGATATACCTCCCAGCGTACAGTAACCATCACAGCCCGACATAACTCCCAATGTACCGTAACCATCGCAGCCCGACATACCATCCTCTGTACAGTAACCATCACGTCCAGACCTACATCCCACGGTACAGTAACCACCACGGCCCGGCATACCTTCCACTGTACAGTAACCATCATGGCCAGACATACCTCCCACTGTACAGTAACCATCACGTCCCAACATACCTCCCACTGTACATAACTATCATATCTCCCACTGTACAGTAACCAGCACAGCCCGACATACCTCCCACTGTACAGTAATCATCACCGCCCAACATATCTCCTACTGTACTGTAACCATCACGGCCAGACAAACCTCCCACTGTACAGTAACCATCACAGCCCGACATACCTGCCACTGAGCAGTAATAATCACAGCCCGACATACCTCCCACTGTACAGTAACTGTCACGGTCTGACATACCTCCCACTGTACAGTAACCATCACAGCCCAACATACAATCCTCTGTGCAGTAACCATCACGTCCAGACCTACATCATGGCTCGACATATCTCCCACTGTACAGTAACCATTACGGCCCGAAATACCTCCCACTGTACAGTAACCATCACAGCCCGACATACATCACACTGTGTAGTAACTATTACGGCCGACATACCTCCCACTGTACAGTAACCATCACGGTCAGACATACCTCCCACTGTACAGTAACAATCACGGCCCGACATACATCCCACTGTACACTAACTATCACGGCTCGACATACCTCCCACTGTCCAGTAAACATCACAACACGACATATCCCCCACTTTACAGTAACCATCACGGCCAGATATTCTTCCCAATGTACAGTAAACGACACGGCCTGATATCCCTCCCACTGTACAGTAACCATCACAGCCCAACATACCTCCCACTGCACAGTAACCATCACGTCCAGGCATACCTCGTAATGTACAGTATCCATCACGGAAGACATTCCTCCCACTGTACAGTACCCGTCACGGCCCGACATGCCTCCCACTGTACAGTAACCCTCACGGCCTGAAATACCTCCCACTGTACATTAACCATCACGGCCCGACATATCTCCCACTGTACAATAACCATCACGGCCCGACATACGTCCCACTGTACAGTAACCATCACCGCCCGACATCCCTCCCACTGTGCAGTAACCATTGCAGCCCGACATATCTCACACTGTACAGTTACCATCACGGCCCGACATAAGTCCCACTGTACAGTAACCAACACAGCCGGACATATCTCCCACTGTACACTAACCATCACGGCCAGACATAACTCCCACTGTAGATTAACTGTCAGAGTCCGAAATACCTCCCACTGTACAGCAACCATCACACTCAGATATACCTCACACTGTACAGTACACATCACGGCCCGACATCCCTCACAATGTACAGGAACCATCACGGCCCGACAAATCTCCCACTGTACAGTAATCAACACGGCCCGACATATCCCTCACTGTACTGTAATCATCACGGTCAATCATATCCCTCACTGTACTGTAACCATCACGTCCAGACATACGTCCCACTGTACATTAACTACCACAGCCCGACATACCCCCCACGATACAGTAACAATCACAGCCCAACATATCTCCCACTGTACACTAACCGTCAAGGCCAGACATCCCTCCCAATTTCAAGTAACCATCACGGCCCGACATGCCTCCCACTGTACAGTAACCATCACGGCCCGACATCCCTCCCACTGTACAGTAACCATCACGGCCCGACATCCCTCCCACTGTACAGTAACCATCACGGCCCGACATCCCTCCCACTGTACAGTAACCGCCATACCTCCCACTGTACAGTAACCATCACGTCCAGACATACCTCCCACTCTACCATAACAGTCACGGCCCGAAATACCTCGCACTGTACAGTAACCATCAGGTCCCGACATACCTCCCACTGTACAGTCACCATCACCGCCCGAAACACCTCCAACTGTATAGTAACGATCACGGTCCGACATACCTCCCACTGTACAGTTACCATAACAGCCCAACATATCTCCCACTGTACATTAACCATCACGTCCAGACCTACATCCCACTGTACAGTAATCACCACGGCGCGACATATTCCCAGTGCACAGTAACGATCACAGCCCGACATACCTCCCACTGTACAGTAACCATCACGGTCAGACATACCTCCCACTGTACAGTAACTACCACGGTCCGACATCCGTCCCACGGTACAGTAACCATCACAGCCCGACATACAACACACTGTATAGTAACTATTACGGCCCGACATACTTCCCACTGTACAGTAACCATCACGGTCAGATATACCTCGCACTGTACAGTAACCATCAAGGTCAGACATACCTACCACTGTGCAGTAACCATCACGACCAACTTACCTCCCACTGTACAGTATCCATCACAGCTCGACATACCTCCCACTGTACAGTAACCGTCACGGCCCCTCATTCCTCCCACTGTATAATGACAATCACAGCCCGACATACGTCCCACTGTATAGTAACCATCACGGCCCGAAATACCTCCCCCTGTACAGTAACCATCACGGCCGTCGTACATCCAGCTGTACAGTAACCGTCATGGCCCATCATACATCCCACTGTACAGTAACCATCACGAATCGACATACAAAGCACTGTGCTGTAACTATCACTGTCCGACATACATCACACTGTACAGTAACAATGACGGACCGACATACCTCCCACTGTACAGTAACCATCACGGTCTGTCATACATCCCACAGTACAATAACCATCACGGCCCGACATACCTCCCAATGTACAGTAACCATCACGGTCTGACATACCTCCCACTGTAAAGTAACCATCACGGCCGACATACCTCCCAATGTACAGTAAGCATCACAGCCCGACATACATCACAATGTACAGTAACCATCACAGCCCGACATACCTCCCAGTGTACAGTAACCATCACGTCCAGACATACCTACCACTGTACAGTAGCGGTCACGGCCCGATATACCTCCCACTGTACAATTACCATCACGGCCCGACGTACCTCCCACTGTACAGTAACCATCACGGCCCGATATACCTCCAAATGTACAGTAACCATCACGGCCCGACAGACCTCCAAATGTACAGTAATGATCAAGGCCCGACATACCTCCCACTGTACAGTAACCATCACGGATCGACATACATCACACTGTACAGTAACCATCACGGCCCGACATACATCCCAGTGTACAGTAACAGTCACGGTTCGACATACCTCCCACTGTACAGTAACCATCACGGCCTGACATACCTCCCACAGTACAGTAACCATCACGGCCCGACATACCTCCCACTGTCCAGTAAACATCACAACACGACATATCTCCCACTTTACTGTAACTATCACAGCCAGATATTCCTCCCAATGTACAGTAGCCGACACGGCCTGATATACCTCCCGCTGTACAGTAATCATCACAGCCCGACGTACCTCCCACTATACAGTAACCATCACGTCCAGGCATACCTCCCTATGTACAGTAACCAACACGGCCCGACATACTACCCACGGTACAATAACCATCACGGCCCGACACACCTCCCACAGTACAGTAACGATCACGGTTCGACATACCTCCCACTATACAGTAACCATCACAGCCCGAAATACCTCCCAATGTACAGTAACCACCACGGACCGACATACCTCCCACTGTACAGTAACCCTTACAGCCCGACATACCTCCACTGTACAGTAACCATCACTTCCAGACATACCTCACACTGTACAGAAACCATCACGGCCAGATATACCTCCCACTGGACAGTAATCATCACAGCCCGACATACCTCCCACTGTTCAATAACCATCACGGCCCGACATACCTCCTACTGTACAGTAAACATCACGGCCCGAAATACTGCCCATTGCACAGTAACCGTCACGGCCCGACATACCTCGCACTGTAAAATAACAATCACGGCCCGACATACCTCCCACTGTACCGAAACAGTCACGGCTCCACATACATCCCACTGTACAGTAACCATCACAGCCCGACATACCTCCCACTGTACAGTAACCATCACGTCCAGACCTTCATCCCACTGAACAGTAACAACCACGGCCCAAATTACATCCAACTGTACAGTAACCATCACGGCCCGACATAACCCCAATGTACAGTAACCATCACGGCCCGTCATATCTCCCACTGTACAGAAACTATCACGGCCCGACATACCTCCCACTGTACAGTAACCATCACGTCCAGACCTACATCGTACTGTACAGTAACCACCACGGCCCGACATACATCCAACTGTACAGTAACAATCACCGCCTGACATACATCCCACTGTACAGTAATATCACGTGCAGACCTACATCCCACTGTACACTCACCACCACGGCCCGACTTACCTCCCTCTGTGCAGTAACCATCACGGCGTGACATACCTCCCACTGTACAGTAAACGTCACGGCCTGACATACCTCCTTCTGTACAGTAACTGTCACGGCCCTACCTGCTGCCACTGTACAGTAACGATCACGGCCCAACATATCTCCCACTGTACAGTAACTGTCACGGCCCAACATACCTCCCACTGTACAGTAACCATCACGGGCCGACATACCTCCCCCTGTACAATAAGCATCACGGCCCGACATATCTCCCTCTGTACAGTAAGCATCACGGCCCGACATATCTCTCACTGTACAGTAACCATTATGGCCAGACATACTTCCCACTGTACAGAAACCATCACGGCCAGACATACCTCCCACTTTAAAGTAACCACCACGGCATGTCATACCTCCCACGGTACAGTAACCATCACGGCCCAAAATACCTCCTACTGTACAGTAACCGTCATGGCCCGAAATACCTCCCTCTGTTTAGAAACCATCACCGCCCGACACACCTCCCATTGAACAGTAACCATCACGGCCCGACATACCTCCCTCTGTACAGTAACTGGCATGGCCTGACATACCTCCCTCTGTACATTAACTGTCACAGCCCAACATACCTCCCACTGTACAGTAACTATCACGGCCCGATATACCTCCCTCTGTACAGTAATCATCATGGCCCGATATGCCTCCCTCTGTACAGGAGCCATCACGGCCCGACATACCTCCCACTGTACAGTAACTGTCTCGGACTGACATAACTGCCACTGTACAGTAGCTGTCTCGGCACGACGTACCTCCCACTGTACATTAATCATCACTTCCCGACATACCTCCCACTGTACAGTAACCACCACGTCCTGACATACCTCCAACTGAACAGTTATTCTCATAGCCCAACATACCTCCCACTGTACAGTTACCGTCACGGCACGACATACCTCCCACTGTTCAGTAATTGTCACAGCCCAACATACACCCCGCAGTACAGTAACCATCACGGCCCGATATGCCTCCCAACGTACAGACACCGTCACAGCCCGGCATACCTCCCACTGTACAGTCACCTCACCGCCCGACATACCTAGCCCTGTACAGTAACCATCACGACCCGACATACCTCTCACTGTAAAGTAACCATCGCAGCCCCACTTATCTCCGACTGTACAGTAACCATCACGGCCCGACATTCCTCCCACTGGGCAGTAACCATCAAGGCTAGACATACCTCCCACTGTACCGTAACTGTCAGAGCCCGACATACCTCCCAATGTACAGTAACCATCACGGCCCGACAAACCTCCCACTGTACAGTAACCATCACGTCCCGACATATCCCACACTGTACAATAACCATCATGGCCAGACATACCTCCCACTGTACAGTAACTGTCACGGCGAGACTTACCTCCTACTGTACAGTAGCCATCATTCCTCCCAATTTACAGTAACCATCACGGCCCTACATACCTCCCACAATACAGTAACAATCACGGCCCGACATACCTCCCATTGTACAGTAACCATCACGGCCCGATATATCTCCCACTGTACAATACCCATCACGGCCTGACATACTTCCCACTGTACAGTAACTATCACGGCCTGGCATACCTCCCACTGTACAGCAATCATCACGATCCAACATCCCTCCTACTGTGTGGTAATCATCACGGCCCGACATCCATCCCACTGTTCTGTAACTATCACGGCCCAACATACGTCCCAATGTACAGTAACCATCACGGCCCGATATATCTCCCACTGTACAATACCCATCACGGCCTGACATACTTCCCACTGTACAGTAACTATCACGGCCAGACATACATCCCACTGTACAGTAACTGTCACGGCGAGACTTACCTCCTACTGTACAGTAGCCATCATACCTCCCAATTTACAGTAACCACCACGGACCATCATACCTCCCACTGTACAGTAACCATCACGGCCCGACATACCTCCCACTGTACAGCAATCATCACGATCCAACATCCCTCCTACTGTGTGGTAATCATCACGGCCCGACATCCATCCCACTGTTCTGTAACTATCACGGCCCAACATACGTCCCAATGTACAGTGACCATCACGGCCCGACATACCTCCCACTGTACAGTAACAATCAGGGCCCGACATCCATTCCATTGTACAGTAACTATCATGGCTCGACATATCTCCCACTGTACAGTAACCAACACGGCCCGACACACCTCGCACTGTACAGTAACCATCACGGCCCGACATATCTCCCACTGCACAGTAACAATCACGGCCCGATATACATCCCACAGTACAGTCACTATCACGGCTCCACATACCTCCAAATGTCCAGTAACCATCACAAACCGATATAACCCCCACTGTAAAGTAACTATCACGGCCAGATATGCCTCCCACTGTACAGTAACCGTCACGGCCGACATACCTCCCACTGTACAGTAATCACCACGGCCGGTCATACCTCCCACTGTACAGTAACCATCACGGCCCGACATAACTCCCACTGTACATTAAACATCACGGCCCGAAATACCTCCCTCTGTTCAGTAACCATCACCGCCCGACATACCTCCCACTGAACAGCAACTATCACGGCTTGACACATCTCCCACTGTCCAGTAACCATCATAACCCGATATAACCCCCACTGTACTGTAACTATCACGGCCAGATATTCCTCCCACTGTACAGTAACCATCACGGCCAGACATACCTCCCACTGTACAGTAAACATCCCAGCCTGACATACCTCCCACTGTACAGTAACCATCACGGCCAGACATACCTCCCACTGTACAGGAACGTCACAGCTCGACATAGCTCCCACTGTACAGTAACCGTCACGGCCCGACATACCTCCCACTGTACAGTGCCCGTCACGGCCAGACATACCTCCCTCTGTACAGTAAACATCACGTCCAGACATACCTCCCACTGTACAGTTACTGTCACGGCCCAACATACCTCCCACTGTACAGTAAACATCACGGACCGACATACCTCCCACTGTACAGTAACCATCACGGCCCAACATACCTCCCTCTGTTCAGTAACCATCACCGCCCGACATACCTCCCACTGTACAGTAACCATCACGGCCCGATGTGCCTCCCTCTGCACAGTCACCATCACAGTTCGACATACCTCCCACTGTACAGTAACTGTCACGGCCCGACATACCTCCAACTGTACAGTAAACATCACGGCCCGGCATGCCTCCCACTGTACAGTACCCATCACGGCCCAACATACCGCCCACTGTACAGTAACTGTCACGGCCCAACATACCTCCCACTGTACAGTAACCATCACGGCCCGATATACCTCCCTCTGTACAGTAACCATCACCGCCCGACATACCTCCCACTGTACAGTAACCATCACGGCCCGATATACCTCCCTCTGTACAGTAACCACCACGACCCGACATATCTCCCACTGTACAGTAACTGTAATGGACTGACATAACTGCCACTGTACAGTAGCTGTCACAGCCGGACATACCTCCCATTGTACAGTAATTGTCACAGCCCAACATACCTCCCACTGTACAGTAAACATCACGGCCCGATATATCTCCCATCGTACAGTTACCGTCACAGCCCGACATACCTCCCACTGAACAGTAACGTCACAGCCCAACATACCTCCCACTGTACACTAACCGTCAAAGCCCAATATACCTTCCGCTGTCCAGTAACCATCACGGCCCGGAATACCTCCCACTGTACAGTAACTGTCAGGGACTGACATAACTGCCACTGTACAGCAGCTGTCACGGCCCGATATGCCTCCCTCTGTACAGTAACCGTCACGACCCGACATACCTCCCACTGTACAGTAGCTTTCACGGCCGGACATACCTCCCACTGTACAGTAACCATCAAAGACCAACATACCTCCCACTGTACAGTAATCACCACGGCCGGTCATACCTCCCACTGTACAGTAACCATCACGGCCCGACATAACTCCCACTGTACATTAAACATCACGGCCCGAAATACCTCCCTCTGTTCAGTAACCATCACCACCCGAAATACCTCCCACTGTACAGCAACTATCACGGCTTGACACATCTCCCACTTTCCAGTAACCATCATAACCTGATATAACCCCCACTGTACTGTAACTATCACGGCCAGATATTCCTCCCACTGTACAGTAACCGTCACGGCCCGACATACCTCCCACTGTACAGTAAACATCACAGCCCGACATGCCTCCCACTGTACAGTAACCATCACGTCCCGACATACCTCCCACTGTACTGGAACGTCACAGCCCGACATAGCTCCCACTGTACAGTAACCGTCACGGCCCGACATAACTCCCACTGTACAGTGCCCGTCACGGCCAGACATACCTCCCTCTGTACAGTAAACATCACGTCCAGACTTACCTCCCACTGTACAGTTACTGTCACGGCCCAATATACCTACCCCTGTACAGTAACCATCACGGACTGATATACCTCCTACTGGACAGTAACTGTCACGAGCCAACATGCTGCCTCTGTACAATAACCATCACGTCCTGGCATGCCTCCCACTGTACACTAACTATCACAGCCCAACATACCTCCCACTGTACAGTAACCATCACGGCCCGATGTGCCTCCCTCTGCACAGTCACCATCATGGTTCGACATACCTCCCACTGTACAGTAACTGTCACGGCCCGACATACCTCCCACTGTACAGTAAGCATCACGGCCCGGCATTTTCCCACTGTACAGTACCCGTCACGGACCGACACACAGCCCATTGTACAGTAACTGTCACGGCTCAACATACCTCCCACTGTACAGTAACCATTACGGCCCGATATACGTCCCTCTGTACAGTACCCATCACCGCCCGACATACCTCCCACTGTACAGTAACCATCACGGCCCGATATACCTCCCTCTGTACAGTAACCATCACGGCCCGACATACCTCCCACGGTACAGTAACTGTAACAGACTGACATAACTGCCACTGTACAGTAGCTGTCACGGCCGGACATACCTCTCACTGTACAGTAATTGTCACGCCCAACATACCTCCCACTGTACAGTAACCATCACGGCCCGATATATCTCCCATCGTACAGTAACGTCACAGCCCAACATACCTCCAACTGTACACTAACCCTCAAAGCCCAATATACATCCCGCTGTCCAGTAAGCATCACGGACCGGAATACCTCCCACTGTACAGTAACTGTCAGGGACTGACATAACTGCCACTGTACAGTAGCTGTCACGGCCCGATATGCCTCCCTCTGTACAGTAACCGTCATGACCCGACATACCTCCCACTGTACAGTAGCTTTCACGGCCGGACATACCTCCCACTGTACAGTAATTATCACAGCCCAACATACCTCCCACTGTACAGTAACCATCACGGCCCGATATTCCTCCCATCGTACAGTAACCGTCACAGGCCGACATACCTCCCACTGTACAGTAACCTAACAGCCCGATAGACCTCCCACTGTCCACTAACCGTCAAAGCCCTACATACCTACAGCTGTACAGTAACCCTCACGGCCCGACATACCTCCCCCTGAACAGTTTCCATCACACCCCGAATTACCTCCCACGGTACAGTAACCATCACAAACCGACATTCCTCCCACTGTAAAGTAAACATCACTGCCCGACATACCGCCCACTGTACAGTAACTGTCACGGCCCAACATACCTCCCACTGTACAGTAGCCATCACGGACGATATACCTCCCTCTGTACAGTAACCATCACCGCCTGTTTTAAAAAATTCTCAAGGTCAGGTTCGTAGGAGAGTAGTCTGACACAGAACAAACGACCAAGAGGCGAGTCTGCTAGAATATGGGCATTTTATTCCCCGCAGCGTCGCCACAACCAACGGGTCTGGCTTATACTCACTCTACATGTTACCGGAACTGGGAGCCGTCAGTTCTCGTAGAGCGGTTGCCAACAACCCACGCTCGGCGGTTAAACGTAACCCCGGAGCAGACTCACCGAACTGGAGACTCTTCCAGCTGATATACTCTTTTCCAGATATAAACATTCATGTGAACAGCAGAGCAAGGCTAAAAAACACATTCCATTCTGGTTACATACAGATAAGAAGATTCACACGGGGAGGTGTGTAATAAGATTCACACGGGACTAAGCAACACCTCCATTCCGGTTAGATTCACACATGTATTGGGACATAATTTTTAACCGTTTCACCACATTCCACTGCTTGGAATTTTACACCACACCGCCCGACATACCTCCCACTGTACAGTAACCATCACAGCCTGATATACTTCCCTCTGTACAGTAACCATCACGACCCGACATACTTCCCACTGTACAGTAACTGTAACGGACTGACATAACTGCCACTGTACAGTAGCTGTCACGGCCCGATATGCTTCCCTCTGTACAGTAACCGTCACGACCCGACATACCTCCCACTGAACAGTATCTTTCACGGCCAGACATACCTCCCACTGTACAGTAATTGTCACAGCCCAACATACCTCTCACTGTACAGTAACCATCACGGCCCGATGTACCTCCCATCGTACAGTAACCGTCACAGCCCGACATACCTCCCACTGTACACTAACGTAACAGCCCGTCAGACCTTCCACTGTACACTAACCGTCAAAGCCCAACATAACTACCGCTGTACAGTAACCCTAACGGCCCGACATACCTCCCACTGTACAGTTTCCATCACACCCCGAATTACCTCCCACGGTACAGTAACCATCACAAACCGACATTACTCCCATTGTACAGTAGCCATCACAGCTCGACATACCTCACACTGTACAGTAACCATCACGGCCCGACATACCTCCCACTGTACTCTAACCGTCAAAGACCAACATACCTCCCACTGTACAGTAACCATCACGGCCCGACATACCTCCCATCGACGACCCGACATACCTCACAAAGTACAGTAAGCATCACGGCACGACATACCTCCCACTGTACTGTAACTCTCCCGACCCAACATACCTCACACTGTACAGTAACCATCACGGCCCGACATACCTCCCACTGTACAGTAACCATCAAGGCCAGACATACCTCCCACTGTACAGTAGCTTTCAGACCCCGACATACCTCCCACTGTTCAGTAACAATGACACCCAGACATAAACCCCACTGTACAGTTTACATCACGGCCCAACATCTCACCCAATGTACAGTAACTATCACGGCCCGACATACCTCCCACTGTACAGCAACTGTCACGGCTTGACATACCTCACACTGTACAGTAACTATCACGGCCTGACATGCCTCCTACTATACATTAACTGTCACGACCCAACATACCTCCCACTCTACAGTAACCATCACGGCCCGACATACCTTCCACTGTACAGTTTCCATTACACCCCGACATACCTCCCACGGTACAGTAACCATCACAAACCGACATACCTCCCACTGTACAGTAAACATCACGGCCTTACATACCTCCCACTGTACAGTAACCCTCACGGCCAGACATACCTCCCACTGTACAGAAACCATCACGCCCCGACTCACCTCCCACTGTACAGTAACGATCACGGCCCGACATACCTCCCACTGTACAGTAACCATCACGGCCCGACATTCCTCCCACTGTTCAGTAACCTTGACACCCAGACATACCTCCCACTGTACAGTAAACATCACGGCCAGACATCTCACCCAAAGTACAGTAAACATCACGGCCCGACATACCGCCCACTGTACATTAACTGTCATGGCCAGACATACCTCCCACTGCCCATTAACCACCACGGCCCGTCATACATCCCACTGTTCAGGAACCATCACGGCCAGACATACCTCCCACTGTACAATAACCATCACGGCCAGACATACCTCCCACTGTACAGTAGCTGCCAGATGGCTACATACATCCCACCTTACAGTAACCATCACACCCAGATACACCTCCCACTGTACAGTAACTATCACGGCCAAACATACCTCCCACTGTACAGTAACCATCACGGCCCGATATACCTCCCTCTTTTCAGTAACCATCACGGCCCGATATGCCTCCCTCCGTACAGTAACCATCACGGCCCGACATCCCTCCCACTGTACAGTAAGCATCACGGTCCGACATACTTCTCTGTACAGTAAGCATCACGGTCCGACATATCCCTCACCCAACATACCTCCCAATGTCCAGTAACCATCACGGGGCGACATATCTCACACTGTACTTTAACCATCACGGCCTGACCTACCTCCTAGTGCACAGTAACTGTCACGACCCAACATACCTCCCACTGTACAGTAAACTTCACGGCTCGACTTACCTCCCACTGTACAGTAACTGTCACGGCCCAACATACCTTCCACTGTACAGTAACCATCACGGCCTGAAATACCTCCTACTGTACAGTAACTGTCACGACCCAACATACCTCCCACTGGACAGTAACTATCACGGGCCGACATACCTCCCACTGTACAGAAACCATCAGGGCCAGACATACCTCCCATTGTACAGTAGCTGCCAGATGGCGACATACATCCCACTGTACAGTAACCATCACACCCAGACATACCTCCCACTGTACAGTAACTATCACGGCCAAACATACCTCCCAATGTACAGTAACCCTCACGGCCCAACGTACCTCCCACTGTACAGTAACTGTCACGGCCCAACATACATCACACTGTACAGTAACCATCACGACCCGACATACCTCCAACTGTACAGTTTCCATTACACCCCGACATACCTCCCACGGTACAGTAATCATCACAAACTGACATACCTCCCACTGTACAGTAAACATCACGTCCTAACATACCTCCCACTGTACAGTAACCATCACGGCTCGACATCCCTCCCACTGTACAGTAACCATCACCAACAGACATACCGCCCACTGTACAGTAACTGTCACGACCAAACATACCTCCCACTGTACAGCAACTATCACGGCTCGACATACCTCCCACTGTCCAGAAACCATCACAAACCGACATAACCCCGACTGTTCAGTAACTATCACGGCCAGATATTCCTCCCACTGTACAGTAACCGTCACGGCCCGACATCCCTCACAATGTACAGTAAGCATCTCGGCCCGACATGCCTCCCACTGTACAGTAACCATCACTGCCAGACATACCGCCCACTGTTCAGTAACTATCACGGCCAGATATTCCTCCCACTGTACAGTAACCATCACGGCCCGACATACCTCCCAATGTACAGTAACCCTCACGGCTCGACATCCCTCCCACTGTACAGCAACTATCACGGCTCGACATACCTCCCACTGTCCAGAAACCATCACAAACCGACATAACCCCGACTGTTCAGTAACTATCACGGCCAGATATTCCTCCCACTGTACAGTAACCGTCACGGCCCGACATCCCTCACAATGTACAGTAAGCATCTCGGCCCGACATGCCTCCCACTGTACAGTAACCAACACGACCCGACATACCTCCCACTGTACAGTAACCATCACGGCCCGACATTCCTCCCAATGTACAGTAACCATCACGGCTCGACATCCCTCCCACTGTACAGTAACCATCACTGCCAGACATAACGCCCACTGTACAGTAACTGTCACGGCCAGACATACCTCCCACTGTACAGCAACTATCACGGCTCGACATACCTCCCACTGTCCAGTAACCATCACAAACCGATATAACCCCCACTGTACAGTAACTATCACGGCCAGATATTCCTCCCACTGTACAGTAACCATCACAGCCCGGCATGCCTCACACTGTATAGTAACCATCACGGCCCGTCATACCTCCCACTGTACAGTAACCATCACCGCCAGACATACCGCCCACTGTACAGTAACTGTCACGGCCAGACATACCTCCCACTGTACAGTAACTATCACGGCTCGACATACCTCCCACTGTCCAGTAACCATCACAAACCGACATAACCCCCACTGTACAGTAACTATCACGTCCAGATATTCCTCCCACTGTACAGTAACCGTCATGGCCCGACATGACTCCAAATGTACAGTAACCATCACGGCTCGACATACCTCCCACTGTACAGTAACTGTCACGGCCCAACATACCTCCCACTGTACAGTAACCATCACGGCCTGACATACCTCCTACTGAACAGTAACTGTCACGACCAAACATACCTCCCACTGTACAGTAACCATCACGGCCCGACATACCTCCCACTGTACATATCCGTCACAGCCCGACAAATGTCCCACTGTAGAGTAACCATCACGTCCAGACATACCTTCCAATGTACAGTAACTCTCACGGCCCGACAAACCTCCCACTGAATAATAACGATCACGGCCCAAACTACCTCCCATTGTACAGTAACCATCACTGCCCGACATACTCCACACTCTACAGTAACCATCACGGCTCGACAGACCTCCCACTGTACAGAAACCGTCACGGCCCGACATCCCTCCAACTGCACAGTAAGCATCACGGCCCAACATACCTCCCACTGTACAGTAACCATCACAAACCAACATTCCTCCCACTGTTAAGTAAACATCACTGCCCGACATCCCTCCCATTGTACAGTAGCCATCACAGCTCGACATACCTCCCACTGTACAGTACCTGTCACGGCCTAACATTCCTCACACTGTACAGTAACCATCACGGCCCGACATACCTCCCACTGTACACTAACCATCAAAGACCAACATACCTCCCACTGTACAGTAACCATCACGGTCCGACATACCTCCCATTGTACAGTTTCCATGACACCCCGACATACCTCCCACGGTACAGTAACTGTCACGGCCCAACATACCTCACACTGTACAGTAACCATCACGGCCTGACATACCTCCCACTGTACTTTAACCACCACGGCCCGACATACCTCCCACTCTACAGAAACCATCACGCAACGACACACTTCCAACTGTACAGAAACCGTCACGACCCGACATACCTCACAAAGTACAGTAAGCATCACGGCACGACATACCTCCCACTGTACAGTAACTGTCCCGACCCATCATACCTCACACTGTACAGTAACCATCACGGCCCGACATACCTCCCACTGTACAGTAACCATCAAGGCCAGACATACCTCCCACTGTACAGGAGCGTCACAGCCCGACATACCTCCCACTGTACAGTGCCCGTCACGGCCAGACATACCTCCCTCTGTACTGTAAATATCACGTTCAGACTTACCTCCCACTGTACAGTTACTGTCACGGCTCAACATTCCTCCCCCTGTACAGTAACCATCACGGACTGATATACATCCTACTGGACAGTAACTGTCACGAGCCAATATGCTGCCACTGTACAGTAACCATCACGTCCTGGAATGCCTCCCACTGTACACTAACTATCACAGCCCAACATACCTCCCACTGTACAGTAAACATCACGGAACGACATACCTCCCACTGTACAGTAACCATCACGGCCCAACATACCTCCCACTGTACAGTAACCATCACGGCCGAACATACCTCCCTCTGTTCAGTAACCATCACCACCCGACATACCTCCCATTGTACACTAACCATCACGGCCCGTTGTGCCTCCCTCTGCACAGTCACCATCAGGGTTCGACATTCCTCCCACGGTACAGTAACTGTCACGGCCCGACATACCTCCAACTGTACAGTAAACATCACGGCGGCATGCCTCCCACTGTACAGTACCCGTCACGGCCGGACATTCCGCCCACTGTACAGTAACTGTCACGG
>NW_025214836.1:0-1174 GCF_004010195.1 Chiloscyllium plagiosum
ATCCATGGAAATGATATAGCTGCATCACAGGTAGGAGTGATGCTTACTGTGGTTGAAAAGCCAGTGGAAAATCAGTGGAAAATGAGCTGTTATAGGAAGTATAGCATGGGATTTTTCCTGGCTGTGTGGTAACAAGGTCACAAAGCCACAGATTATAGAGTCATAGTCATAGAGATGAACAGCATGGAAACAGACCCTTCGGTCCAACCCGTCCATGCCGACCAGATATCCCAACCCAATCTAGTCCCACCTGCCAGCACCTGGCCCATATCCCTCCAAACCCTTCCTATTCATATACCCATCCAAATGCCTCTTAAATGTTGCAATTGTACCAGCCTCCACCACGTCCTCTGGCAGCTCATTCCATACATGTACCACTCTCTGTGTGAAAACGTTGTCCCATAGGTCTCTTTTATACCTTTCCCCTCTCACCCTAAACTTATGCCCTCTAGTTCTGGATTCCCCGACCCCAGAGAAAAGACTTTGCCTATTTACCCTATCCATGCCCCTATAATTTTGTAAACCTCTATAAGGTCACCCCTCAGCCTCCGACGCTACAGGGAAAACAGTCCCAGCCTGTTCAGCTTCTCCCTATAGCTCAATTCCTCTTACCCTGGCAACATCCTTGTAAATCTTTTCTGAACCCTTTCAAGTTTCACAACATCTTTCTGATAGGAAGGAGACCAGACTTGCATACATTATTCCAACAGTGGCCTTACCAATGTCCAGTACAGACGCAACATGACCTCCCAATTCCTGTATTCAATACTCTGACCATTAGGGAAAGCATACCAAATGCCTTCTTCACTATCCTATCTTTCAAGGAGCTATGAACCTGCACTCCAAGGTCTCTTTGTTCAGCAACACTCCCTAGGACCTTACCATTAAGTGTATAAGTCCTGCTAAGATTTGTTTTCCCAAAATGCAGCACCTCGCATTTAGCTGAATTAAACTCCATCTGCCACTTCTCAGCCCATTGGCCCATGTGGTCAAGATCCTGTTGTAATCTGAGGTAACCTTCTTCGCTATCCACTACACCTGTCATTTGCAAACTTACTAACTGCACCTCTTATGCTCGCATCCAAATCATTTATGTAAATGACAAAAAGTAGAGGACCCAGCACCGATCCTTGTGGCACTCCACTGGTCACAGGCCTCCAGTCTGAAAAACAAC
>NW_025214836.1:7192-11394 GCF_004010195.1 Chiloscyllium plagiosum
GAAGGCTATGCCAAGGCCTGGTGCGTGGACAGAAGGCTATGCCAAGGCCTGGTGCGTGGACAGAAGGCTAAGCCAAGGCCTGGTGTGTGGACAGAAGGCTAAGCCAAGGCCTGGTGCAGGGACAGAAGGCTAAGCCAAGGCCTGGTGCGTGGACAGAAGGCTATGCCAAGGCCTAGCGCGTGGACAGAAGGCTATGCCACGGCCTGGAGCGTGGACAGAAGGCGAAGCCAAGGCCTGGTGCGTGGACAGAAGGCGAAGCCAAGGCCTGGTGCGTGGACGGAAGGCGAAGGCAAGGCCTGGTGCGTGGACGGAAGGCGAAGCCAAGGCCTGGTGCGTGGACGGAAGGCTAAGCCAAGGCCTGGTGCGTTGACGGACGGCTAAGCCAAGGCCTGGTGCGTGGAGGGAAGGCTAAGCCAAGGCCTGGTGCGTGGACGGAAGGCGAAGCCAAGGCCTGGTGCAGGGACGGAAGGCTAAACCAAGGCCTGGTGCGTGGACAGAAGGCTAAACCAAGGCCTGGTGCGTGGACAGAAGGCTAAGCCAAGGCCTGGTGCGTGGACGGAAGGCTAAGCCAAGGCCTGGTGCGTGGACGGAAGGCTAAGCCAATGCCTGGTGCGTGGACGGAAGGCTAGGCCAAGGCCTGGTGCGTGGACAGAAGGCTAAGCCAAGGCCTGGTGCAGGGACAGAAGGCTAAACCAAGGCCTGGTGCGTGGACAGAAGGCTAAGTCAAGGCCTGGTGCGTGGACAGAAGGCCAGGCAGCAGCCTGTTGCGTGGACAGAAGGCCAAGCTGCAGCTTGGTGCGTGGATAGAAGGCTTAGCCAAGGCCTGGTGCGTGGATGGAAATCTAAGCCAAGGCCTGGTGCATGGACAGAAGGCTAAGCCAAGGCCTGGTGCGTGGACAGAAGGCTAAACCAAGGGCTGGTGTATGGACAGACGGCTAGGCCAAGGCCTGGTGTGTGGACAGAAGGCTGAGCCAAGGCCTGGTGCATGGACAGAAGGCTGAGCCAAGGCCTGGTGCGTGGACAGAAGGCTGAGCCAAGGCCTGGTGCGTGCACAGAAGGCTATGCCAAGGCCTGCTGCGTGGACAGAAGGCCAGGCTGCAGCCTGGTGCATGGACAGAAGGCTAAGCCAAGGCCTAGTGCGTGGACAGAAGGCTAAGCCAAGGCCTGGTGCGTGGACGGAAGGCTAAGCCAAGGCCTGGTGCGTGGACGGAAGGCTATGCCAAGGCCTGGTGCGTGGACGGAAGGCTAAGCCAAGGCCTGGTGCGTGGACAGAAGGCCAGGCTGCAGCCTGGTGCATGGACAGAAGGCTAAGCCACGGCGTGGTGCGTGGACAGAAGGCTAAGCCAAGGCCTGGTGCGTGGACGGAAGGCTAAGCCATGCCCTGGTGCGTGGACAGAAGGCAAGGCTGCAGCCTGGTGTGTGGACAGAAGGTTAAGCCAAGGCCTGGTGCGTGGACAGAAGGCTAAGCCAAGGCCTGGTGCGTGGACGGAAGGCTAAGCCAAGCCCTGGTGCGTGGACAGAAGGCTAAGCCAAGGCCTGGTGCAGGTACAGAAGGCAAAACCAAGGCCTGGTGCGTGGACAGAAGGCTAAGCCAAGGCCTGGTGCGTGGACAGAAGGCCAGGCTGCAGCCTGGTGCGTGGACAGAAGGCTAAGCCAAGGCCTGGTGCGTGGACGGAAGGCTAAGCCAAGGCCTGGTGCGTGGACGGAAGGCTATGCCAAGGCCTGGTGCGTGGACAGAAGGCTGAGCCAAGGCCTGGTGCGTGGACAGAAGGCTGAGCCAAGGCCTGGTGCGTGGACAGAAGGCTATGCCAAGGCCTGGTGCTTGGACAGAAGGCTATGCCAAGGCCTGGTGCGTGGACGGATGGCTGAGCCAAGGCCTGGTGCGTGGACAGAAGGCTATGCCAAGGCCTGGTGCATGGACAGAAGGCTAAGCCAAGGCCTGGTGCGTGGACGGAAGGCTAAGCCAAGGCCTGGTGCATGGACGGAAGGCTAAGCCAAGGCCTGGTGCATGGAAGGAAGGCTAAGCCAGGGCCTGGTGCGTGGACGGAAGGCTAAGCCAAGGCCTGCTTCGTGGACAGAAGGCCAGGCTGCAGCCTGGTGCATGGACAGAAGGCTAAGCCAAGGCGTGGTGCGTTTACAGAAGGCTAAGCCAAGGCCTGGTGCGTGGACGGAAGGCTAAGCCAAGGCCTGGTGCGTGGACAGAAGGCTAAGCCCAGGCCTGGTGCGTGGACAGAAGGCTAAGCCAAGGCCTGGTGCATGGACAGAAGGCTATGCCAAGGCCCGGTGCGTGGACGGAAGGCTAAGCCAAGGCCTGGTGCATGGAAGGAAGGCTAAGCCAGGGCCTGGTGCGTGGACGGAAGGCTAAGCCAAGGCCTGGTGCATGTTCAGAAGGCTAGGCCAAGGCCTGGTGCGTGGACGGACGGCTAAGCCAAGGCGTGGTGCGTGGACAGAAGGCTAAGCCAAGGCCTGGTGCATGTTCAGAAGGCTAGGCCAAGGCCTGGTGCGTGGACGGACGGCTAAGCCAAGGCGTGGTGCGTGGACGGACGGCTAGGCCGAAGCCTGGTGCGTGGACAGAAGGCGAAGCCGAGGCCTGGTGCGTGGACAGGAGGCGAAGCCGAGGCCTGGTCCGTGGACAGAAGGCGAAGCCGAGGCCTGGTGCGTGGACAGGAGGCGAAGCCGAGGCCTGGTCCGTGGACAGAAGGCGAAGCCGAGGCCTGGTGCGTGGACAGGAGGCGAAGCCGAGGCCTGGTCCGTGGACAGAAGGCGAAGCCGAGGCCTGGTGCGTGGACAGGAGGCGAAGCCGAGGCCTGGTCCGTGGACAGAAGGCGAAGCCGAGGCCTGGTGCGTGGACAGGAGGCGAAGCCGAGGCCTGGTCCGTGGACAGAAGGCGAAGCCGAGGCCTGGTGCGTGGACAGGAGGCGAAGCCGAGGCCTGGTCCGTGGACAGAAGGCGAAGCCGAGGCCTGGTGCGTGGACAGGAGGCGAAGCCGAGGCCTGGTCCGTGGACAGAAGGCGAAGCCGAGGCCTGGTGCGTGGACAGGAGGCGAAGCCGAGGCCTGGTCCGTGGACAGAAGGCGAAGCCGAGGCCTGGTGCGTGGACAGGAGGCGAAGCCGAGGCCTGGTCCGTGGACAGAAGGCGAAGCCGAGGCCTGGTGCGTGGACAGAAGGCGAAGCCGAGGCCTGGTGCGTGGACGGACGGCTAGGCCGAAGCCTGATGCATGGACGGAAGGCTAGGCCAAAGCCTGGCGAGCGGAAAACTCCTGAAATGGGACTCTGGCAATCTGAGATCCTCGGAGTGAGTCCCGCCAGGTGATAGAGGTTACCTCTGCCTTCTGCAGCGACGATGAGTGCAGGGGAGATGGAGTCAGGGCGAGGAAACGAGCTGAAGCTGAGGACACCGCGGGCTGGTTGGAAGTGTGCTCCCAGCATGGATAAGCACTTCACCAGGATTGCTGCACTTGAACCTTTCATTTTATTTATTTCTTGTCCACCTTAATATTAAGAGTGTCTGCTACATTTACCTTTTAACATTGGCCCATATTTCTTTCTATCATGGTTGTAGGTTTTTGATCGTACTGAGGCACTTGTACGATCCATGTGTGTCACCATTCTCACTGTACTCCTGTACCTGAGCACACGTGACAATAAAGTCTCCATCTGAACCCAAGGAGATGATGTGGATCACCTTCTTGGATCTTCCTGCTCCTTCCCCCTCTCCTGTCCGCCTGAAAATTCCTTATTCAGGACAGCTGACCCTCAATGTCACATCAAACCTCTTTCCCAACCCAGTTGGCTCCTGGTCAGGGGACAGTTACTCCCCAGCCGTGTAACTGTTGTCCCTGCGCCCACCTCGACTTCTCGGTCAGCTTTTCATTTCTTCTGGGAGCAGAAACCTTCCTGTTTCTGGGACACCACATTGACACTGTGCGCACCTGACAGATGGTTAATAAGTTCCTTATGACCTCTCGGAGTCAAAGAATCACAGGGATGGACGACGCAGAAACACACCCTTCGGTCCAACTCGTCCATGCCGAACCAATGTCCTGTCCAGCCGCAACCTGACCTCCCAACTCCTGTACTCAATACTCTGACCAATAATGCCTTCTTCACTATCCTATCTACCTGCGACTCCACTTTCAAGGAGCTATGAACCTGCACTCCAAGGTCTCTTAGTTCAGCATCACTCCCTCGGACCTTACCATT
>NW_025214836.1:12453-15399 GCF_004010195.1 Chiloscyllium plagiosum
AGAAGGCTATGCCAAGGCCTGGTGCGTGGACAGAAGGCTATGCCAAGGCCTGGTGCGTGGACAGAAGGCTATGCCAAGGCCTGGTGCGTGGACAGAAGGCTATGCCAAGGCCTGGTGCGTGGACAGAAGGCTATGCCAAGGCCTGGTGCGTGGACAGAAGGCTATGCCAAGGCCTGGTGCGTGGACAGAAGGCTAAGCCAAGGCCTGGTGCGTGGACGGAAGGCTAAGCCAAGGCCTGGTGCGTGGACGGAAGGCTAAGCCAAGGCCTGGTGCGTGGACGGAAGGCTAAGCCAAGGCCTGGTGCGTGGACGGAAGGCTAAGCCAAGGCCTGGTGCGTGGACGGAAGGCTAAGCCAAGGCCTGGTGCGTGGACGGAAGGCTAAGCCAAGGCCTGGTGCGTGGACGGAAGGCTAAGCCAAGGCCTGGTGCGTGGACGGAAGGCTAAGCCAAGGCCTGGTGCGTGGACGGAAGGCTAAGCCAAGGCCTGGTGCGTGGACGGAAGGCTAAGCCAAGGCCTGGTGCATGGACGGAAGGCTAAGCCAAGGCCTGGTGCATGGAAGGAAGGCTAAGCCAGGGCCTGGTGCGTGGACGGAAGGCTAAGCCAAGGCCTGCTTCGTGGACAGAAGGCCAGGCTGCAGCCTGGTGCATGGACAGAAGGCTAAGCCAAGGCGTGGTGCGTTTACAGAAGGCTAAGCCAAGGCGTGGTGCGTTTACAGAAGGCTAAGCCAAGGCCTGGTGCGTGGACGGAAGGCTAAGCCAAGGCCTGGTGCGTGGACAGAAGGCTAAGCCCAGGCCTGGTGCGTGGACAGAAGGCTAAGCCAAGGCCTGGTGCATGGACAGAAGGCTATGCCAAGGCCCGGTGCGTGGACGGAAGGCTAAGCCAAGGCCCGGTGCGTGGACGGAAGGCTAAGCCAAGGCCTGGTGCGTGGACAGAAGGCTAAGCCAAGGCCTGGTGCATGTTCAGAAGGCTAGGCCAAGGCCTGGTGCGTGGACGGACGGCTAAGCCAAGGCGTGGTGCGTGGACGGACGGCTAGGCCGAAGCCTGGTGCGTGGACAGAAGGCGAAGCCGAGGCCTGGTGCGTGGACAGGAGGCGAAGCCGAGGCCTGGTCCGTGGACAGAAGGCGAAGCCGAGGCCTGGTGCGTGGACAGAAGGCGAAGCCGAGGCCTGGTGCGTGGACGGACGGCTAGGCCGAAGCCTGATGCATGGACGGAAGGCTAGGCCAAAGCCTGGCGAGCGGAAAACTCCTGAAATGGGACTCTGGCAATCTGAGATCCTCGGAGTGAGTCCCGCCAGGTGATAGAGGTTACCTCTGCCTTCTGCAGCGACGATGAGTGCAGGGGAGATGGAGTCAGGGCGAGGAAACGAGCTGAAGCTGAGGACACCGCGGGCTGGTTGGAAGTGTGCTCCCAGCATGGATAAGCACTTCACCAGGATTGCTGCACTTGAACCTTTCATTTTATTTATTTCTTGTCCACCTTAATATTAAGAGTGTCTGCTACATTTACCTTTTAACATTGGCCCATATTTCTTTCTATCATGGTTGTAGGTTTTTGATCGTACTGAGGCACTTGTACGATCCATGTGTGTCACCATTCTCACTGTACTCCTGTACCTGAGCACACGTGACAATAAAGTCTCCATCTGAACCCAAGGAGATGATGTGGATCACCTTCTTGGATCTTCCTGCTCCTTCCCCCTCTCCTGTCCGCCTGAAAATTCCTTATTCAGGACAGCTGACCCTCAATGTCACATCAAACCTCTTTCCCAACCCAGTTGGCTCCTGGTCAGGGGACAGTTACTCCCCAGCCGTGTAACTGTTGTCCCTGCGCCCACCTCGAGTTCTCGGTCAGCTTTTCATTTCTTCTGGGAGCAGAAACCTTCCTGTTTCTGGGACACCACATTGACACTGTGCTCACCTGACAGATGGTTAATAAGTTCCTTATGACCTCTCGGAGTCAAAGAATCACAGGGATGGACGACGCAGAAACACACCCTTCGGTCCAACTCGTCCATGCCGAACCAATGTCCTGTCCAGCCGCAACCTGACCTCCCAACTCCTGTACTCAATACTCTGACCAATAATGCCTTCTTCACTATCCTATCTACCTGCGACTCCACTTTCAAGGAGCTATGAACCTGCACTCCAAGGTCTCTTAGTTCAGCATCACTCCCTCGGACCTTACCATTTAGTTTGTAAGTTCTGGCCTGATTTGCCTTTCCAAAATGGTTTGATCCCAGCCTCGGGTGACTGTGTGGAACAAAGAACAAAGAAAATGTACAGCCCACGAACAGGCCCTTCGGCCCTCCAAGCCGGAGCCGATCCAAACCCACTGTCTAAACCTGTCGGTCAATCACTCCCTCGGACCTTACCATTAAGTTTGTAAGTTCTGGCCTGATTTGCCTTTCCAAAATGGTTTGATCCCAGCCTTGGGTGACTGTGTGGAACAAAGAACAAAGAAAATGTACAGCCCACGAACAGGCCCTTCGGTCCCTCCAAGCCTGAGCCGATCCAAACCCACTGGCTAAACCCATCGCCCAATTCCTAACCATCTGTATCCCTCTGCTCCCCACCTACTCCTGCATCTGTCCAGGCGCATCTTAAATGAATCTACTGTACCTGACTCTACCGCCTCTGCTGGCAACGTGTTCCAGGCACTTACCACCCTCTGTGTGTGAAGTACTTGCTGTGTGTATCCCCCTTAAACTTTCCACCTCTCACTTTGAAAGCGTGACCTCTGGTTATTGAATCCTTCACCCTGGGAAAAAGCTGGTCTCTATCCACCCTGTCTATACCCTTCATGATTTTGTAAACCTCAATCAGGTCCCCCCTCAATCTCCTTTTTTCTAATGAAAATAAACCCAACCTACTCAACCTCTCTTCATAGCTAGCACCTTCCATACCAGGCAACACCCTCATAAACCTTCTCTGCACCCTCTCCAAAGCG
>NW_025214836.1:18444-28241 GCF_004010195.1 Chiloscyllium plagiosum
GGGTGGATTGGCCGTGCTACATTGTCCCATAGTGCCCAGGGATGTGCAGGTTAGGGTGGATTGGCCGTGCTAAATTGTCCCATAGTGCCCAGGGATGTGCAGGTTAGGGTGGATTGGCCGTGCTAAATTGTCCCATAGTGCCCAGGGATGTGCAGGTTAGGGTGGATTGGCCGTGCTAAATTGTCCCATAGTGCCCAGGGATGTGCAGGTTAGGGTGGATTGGCCGTGCTAAATTGTCCCATAGTGCCCAGGGATGTGCAGGTTAGGGTGGATTGGCCGTGCTAAATTGTCCCATAGTGCCCAGGGATGTGCAGGTTAGGGTGGGATTGGCCATTCTAAATTGTCCCATAGTGTCCAGGGATGCGCAGGTTAGGGTGGATTGGCCGTGCTAAATTGTCCCATAGTGCCCAGAGATGTACAGGTTAGGGTGGATTGGCCATGGGAAATTGTCCCATAGTGCCCAGGGATGTGCAGGTTAGGTGCTTTCGTCGCGGTCTGTATAGTGTAGTAGGGTAATGGAATGAGTCTCGGTGGTTTACCCTTTGGAGGATTGGTGTGGACTTATTGGACCGCAGGGCCTGTTTCCACACTGTCAGGATTCTATGTTTCACATCCTCTGGCAGCTCATTCCATACACATACCACCCTCTGTGTGAAAAAGTTGCCCCTTTGGTCACTTTTATATCTTTCCCCTCTCACCCTAAACTTATGCCCCTCTAGTTCTAGACTGCCCCAACCCAGGGAAATGTATTTGCCTATTTACCCTATCCATGTCCCTCATAATTTTGTAAACCTCTATAAGGTCACCCCTCAGCCTCCGATGCTCCTGGGAAAACAGCCCCAGCTTGTTCAGCCTCTCCCTGTAGCTCAAATCCGCTATCCCTGGCAACATCCTTGTAAGTCTTTTCTGAACCCTTTCTAGTTTCACAACAACTTTCCGATAGGAAGGAGACCAGATTTGCATGGAATATTCCAACAGTGGCCTAACCAATGTCCTGGACAGCCGCAACATGACCTCCAAACTCCTGTACTCAATACTCTGACCAATAAAGGAAAGCATACCTAATGCCTTCTTCACTATCCTATCTACCTGCGACTCCACTTTCAAAGAGCTATGAACCTGTACTCCAAGGTCTCTTTGTTCAGCAACACTCCCTCGGACCTTACCATTAAGTTTGTAAGTTCTGCCCTGATTTGCCTTTCCAAAATGCAGCACGTCGCATTTACCTAAATTAAACTCCATCTGCCCATCTGATCTGATCATTTATTCACAACAAGTTGACTTCAATTATTATCGAGAGTGTGTTCCACTATTCAATAACGCTCCAGTTACCTCCCTCGATTCTCCCCACTCCATCTCTTCAAAATGTCCAAGTTACTAACCACAGTCGATTTAACTATGAACCAACACCCATCAATGCCCAGGATTGATCACTCTACAAGCAACCCTTGTTCGTAACCAGGCCCACCTCCCTGTTAGCAACCAGACACTAATCAGTCTCTGACTCAGAAAACAGAAATTGCTGGAGAAACACCTCATCTGTGGGGGGAAATCTACCAGAGATCCTCAGGCAGCACCTTCCTGACTGAGGCCTTTGTCAGGCCGCAGTATTCTGAAAGCCCGTGCTTCCAAATAAACCTGTTGGACTATAACGCGGTGTTGTGTGATTTTTCCATGACCAGGCCAGTTTTGTATCTGTCTAGCCAGCTCACCATGAGATCCCCTCCCCCCACTTCTCTCCCAGCCCGCTATGACGTACCTTATCAATTGCCTGACTAAAGTTCGTGTCGACAACTCCACTGCCCTTCCATCACCAATCATTTTTCGCCCCTCCTCCAAAATAACTCAATCAAGTTGATGAGACGTGATCTTCCCCGTACAAAGCCATTCTGCCTTCCACTGACAATTGCATTTGGAGGAAAACGTCCTGTCTCTCATGATCTTCTCCAACAGTCCCCCCCACCACTGACGTCAGCCTCACTGGCCTGTCATTCCCTGGCGTATCTCCGCTTCCCCTCTTGAACAATCGAACAACGTCGGTCATTCTCCAGACCTCTGGATCCTCACCTGAGGCCAAAGAGGATGCAAAGCTATCTGGTAAGGCCCCAGTTATATCCTCCCGTGATCCCTCAGTATCCTGTGATTGATCCCATGTGGCCTTAGGGACCTGCTGACCTTAATGCTTTTCAAGACACCCAACACTTCCTCCTTCCTTACGTCGGAGTATTCACACACCTTTCCCTAACCTCAACATCCCTCACGTCCCTCTCTTTGGTGAATACTGAGGTAAAATAAGCATCCATTACCTTCGGCTCCACACACAACCTCCCTCTATCCTTGAATGGGCCTACTTTTTCCGTGGCTATCCTCTTGCTCCTAATCTATGGGCATGGTGGATGGTTTGGCCATGCTAAATTTACCAACTGCAGGCCAGGTGGACTATGTGATAAAGCTGCTCTGTTCTCAGGGCTACACTGTCCCTTGGTACCGTTTCTTCAGAAAGGCTGTAAATGACACTGACTCCGAAAAGTCTAAGTCGAAGGGTTTTAGGGCCTGTTTGATTAGGCCCAACAGATACTGCCTCGGGAGGAAGGCTTTCAAGTTTAAAAAAAAACCTACTTGTACAGTGAAAGGGGAGTGGTCAATCCTCCCAGTTCAGCGTCTGGTTCAGTTTGAGTTTTTTGCAGTGATGTAATAGCTGCTGGATCCAATGAAACAGGTCCACGCTGATCCCCACATCTCCCGTCAGACCTTGCGTTTGGTTTTACCTTTTGTTTATGGGGACTCATTGGCCTGTTCCTGTCTTCCCCATATCTCCTTTGATCCCTTTATCCCCAACTGCTATGACCAACTCTTTCTTGAAAACGTTTAACGTTTTGCCCTCGGCAACTTTCTGTGGGAGAGAATTCCAGAGCTCCCCCCCCCCTTCCCATCCACACCAATCTCTGGGTGAAGACATTTCTCCCCATCTCAGTCCTAAATGGTCCATCCCTTATCCTTCCATTGTCTCTCCATCCCACAGGCCCTTTGATCCCTGGGACATGATTTCTATCCATTCAGAACAAAGTACACTTCAACAAAATCCCCCCTCATCGTTCCCTTAAATTATTCCTTTCCAAACAAAAAAAAAAGTCAATATTCAAACTTCACAACATTCAGCTGTCCGTTCAAATATATTGACTCTGGTGATTCCAGTCTAATTCAAAGCACCTCAGTCCAACCTGCACAATGGTTTCAAATCTTCCACACCTTTCATCCATAATCACCTCCACTGAACTGTCCATAATTGTTTTAAACTCATATATCCCCTACAGTGTGCAAACAGGCCCTTTAGCCCAACCAGCGAGTAACCCACCCCCTGACTAACGCACCTAACACTAGGGGCAATTTAGCATGGGCCAATTCACCCTGACCAGCACATCTTTGGATTGTGGGAGGAAACCCACGCAGACAATGTGCAAACTCCACACAGGAATCCGCCCAAGGCTGGGCTTGAACCCAGGTCCCTGGAGCTGTGAGGCAGCAGTGCTAACCACTGAGCCATCACAGCACTCTGAAAGCAAAGCTTTCATTTTTATTTTTTGCCCCCCACACTACCACCTAACTGCGGTAGTGCTTATTTTATAAAGCAAAGCTTTCATTCATTTAACCATCAGACCATCCAATCAAGCTGGTTCACAAGTATCTCGCAAAATTGATCCACACGTTAGTTATGCATGGATTGAAATCTTCATCCATGGGACACTTGTTGTACTTAAGATGCTAACTCTACCTCTCATCCTGTTTTATACTCTACCATAGAGTCACAGAGATGTACAGCATGGAAACAAACCCTTCAGCCCAACTTGTCCATGCTGACCGGATATCCTCAATCAATCTAGTCCCATTTACCAGCACTTGACACACATCTCCCCAAACGCTTTCTATTCATATACCATCCAGATACTTTTAAAATGTTGTCATTGTACCAGCCTCCACCACTTCCTCTGGCATCTCATTCCAAACACGTACCACACTCTGCGTGAAAATGTTGCCCCTTAGTTCCCTTTATATCTTTCCCCTCTCACCCTAAACCTCTGTCCCTCTAGTTCTGGACTCCTCCACCACAGGGAAAATTTATCCAATCCATGCCCCTCATAATTTTATAAACCTCTATAAGATCACCCCCCAGCCTCCGATGCTCCAGGGAAAACAGCCCCAGCCTGTTCAGCTTCTCCCTATAGCTCAGATCCTCCAACCCTGGCAACATCCTTGTAAATCTTATCTGAACCCTTTCAAGTTTCTCAGCATCCTTCCAGAGACCAGAAATGTATGCAATATTCCAAAAGTGGCCGAATCAATGTCCTGTACAGCTGCAACATGACCTCTCAACTCCTGTACTCAATACTCTGACCAATAAAGGAAGCATACCAAACGCCTTCTTCACTATCCTATCTACCTGCGACTCTACTTTCAAGGAGCTATGAACCTGCACTCCAAGGTCTCTTTGTTCAGCAACACACCCTAGGACCTTACCGTTAAGTGTATAAGTCCTGCCCTGATTTGCGTTTCCAAAATGCAGCACCTCACATTTTTCGGAATTAAACTCCATCTGCCACTTCTCAGCCCATTGGCCCATCTGGTCCAGATCCTGTTGTAATCTGAGGTAACCCTCTTTGTTGTCCACTGCACCTCCAATTTTGGTGTCACCCGCAAACTTACTAACTAAACCTCTTGTGTTCATATCCAAATCATTTATGTAAATGACTGCACTCCACTGGTCACAGGCCTCCAGTCTGAAAAACAAACCTCCACCACCACCCTCTGTCTTCTACCTTTGAGCCAGTTCCAAATGACTAGTTCTCCCTGTATTCCATGAGATCTAACCTTGTTAATCAGTCTCCCATGGGGAACCTTGTCGAATGCCTTACTGAAGTCCATATAGATCACATCTACTGCTCTGCCCTCATCAATCCTCTTTGTTGTGAGACATGATTTCCCACGCACAAAGCCATGTTGACTGTCCAGAATCAGTCCTTGCCTTTCCAAATACATATACATCCTGTCCCGCAGGATTCCCTCCAACACCTTGCCCACCACCGAGGTCAGGCTCACCGGTCTATAGTTCCCTGGCTTGTCTTTATCGCCCTTAAACAGTGGTACCACGTTAACCAACCTCCAGACTTCCGGCCCCTCACCTGTGACTATCGATGATACAAATATCTCAGCAAGAGGCCCAGCAATCACTTCTCCAGCTTCCCACAGAGTTCGAGGGTACACCTGATCAGGTCCTGGGGATTTATCCACCTTTATGCATTTTAAGACATCCAGCACTTCCTCCTCTGTAATCTGGACATTTTGCAAGATGTCACCATCTATTTCCATGTAATCTATATCTTCCATATCCTTTTCCACAGTAAACACTGATGTGAAATACTCATTTTGTATCTCCCCCATTTTCTGTGGTTCCACACAAAGGCCGCCTTGCTGATCTTTGAGGGGCCCTATTCTCTCCCGAGTTATCCTTTTGTCCTTAATATATTTGTAAAAACCCTTTGGATTCTCCTTAATTCTATTTGCCAAAACTATCTCATGTCCCCATTTTGCCCTCCTGATTTCCCTCTTAAGTATACTCCTACTTCCTTTATACTCTTCTAAGGATTCACTCGATCTCTCCTGTCTATACCTGACATATGCTTCCTTCTTTTTCTTAACCAAACCCTCAATTTCTTTACTCATCCAGCATTCCCTATAACTACCAGCCTTCCCTTTCACCCTGACAGGAATATACTTCCTCTGGATTCTTGTTATCTCATTTCTGAAGGCTTCCCATTTTCCAGCCGTCCCTTTACCTGCGAACATCTGTCCCCAATCAGCTTTTGAAAGTTGTTGTGGGTGGCCCAGTGGTTGTCACTGCTGCCCCACAGCGCCAGGGACCAGGATTTGATTCCCGCCTCAGGCGACTGTCTGTGTGGAGTTTGCACATTCTCCCCGTGTCTGCGTGGGTTTGGTCCGGTTTCCTCCCACAATCCAAAAAATGTGCAGGTTAGCTGAATTGGCCATGCTAAATTGCCCGTAGTGTCAGGTGTAGAGGAATGGGTCTGGGTGGGTTGCTCTTCGGAGGGTCGGTGTGGACTTGTTGGGCCAAAGGGCCTATTTCCACACTGTAAGTAATCTCACCTAAAAAAATCCCGTCAAAATTGGCCTTTCTCTAATTTAGAACTTCAACTTTTAGATCTGATCTATCCTTTTCCATCACTACTTTAAATCTAATGGAATTATGGTCGCTGGCCCCAAAGTGCTCCCC
The DNA here is from genome assembly GCF_004010195.1 of Chiloscyllium plagiosum. NCBI lineage: Eukaryota > Metazoa > Chordata > Chondrichthyes > Orectolobiformes > Hemiscylliidae > Chiloscyllium > Chiloscyllium plagiosum. The sequence continues at coordinate 24,731 of NW_025214836.1, forward strand.
CACTGACACCTCAGTCACCTCCCCTGCCTTAGTTCCCAAGAGTAGGTCAAGTTTTGCACTTTCTCTAGTAGGTACATCCACATACTGAATCAGAAACTTTTCTTGTAAACACTTAACAAATTCCTCTCCATCTAAACTTTTAACACTATGGCAGTCCCAGTCTATGTTTGGAAAGTTAAAATCCCCTACCATAACCACCCTATTATTCTTACAGATAGGTGATATCTCCTTACAAGTTTGTTTCTCAATTTACCTCTGACTATTGGGCGGTCTATAATACAATCCCAATAAGGTTATCATCCCTTTCTTATTTCTCAGTTCCACCCAAATAACTTCCCTGGATGTATTCCAAGCAATATCTTCCCTATGTTGCAGGTTCCAGGGTTTAGACCTTTCATTAAGATCAGGGAAGGGAGTAAAAGAGGGGGAGGTGTGGCCTTGTTAGTCAAGGATAGTATGACGGTGGCTGAGAGAAGTTTTGACGATGACTCATCTACTGAGGGAGTGTGGGCTGAGGTTAGAAACAGGAGAGGAGAGGTCACACTGCTTGGAGTTTTTTATCGGCCTCAGCAGAGTTCCAGGGAGGTGGAGGAGAGGATCGGCAAAACTATTCAGTGTAGGAGTGAAAGGAACAGGGTGGTGATTATGGGGGGCTTTAACTTCCCCAACATTGACTGGAAATGCTATAACTCTAGTACGTTGAATGGATCACTTTTTGTCCAATGTGTACAGGAGGGTTTCCTGACACAGGATGTCGAAGGGCCGACAAGAGGGGAGGCCACACTGAATCTGGTGCTTGGTAACGAACCAGGCCAGGTGTTTGGTTTAGTGGCAGATGAGGACTTTGGAGAGAGTGACCGTAATTCAGTTACGTTCAGCGATGGAAAAGGATAGGTATGTGCCACAGGGCAATAGTTATAGATGGGGGAAGAGCAATTATAATGTGATTTGGCAAGACTTAGGATGCATAGAGTGGGGTAGCAAAATGCAGGGGATGGGGACAATCGAAACATGGAGCTGGTTTAAGGAACAGACATTGTGTGTCCTTGATAGGTATGTCCCTGTCAGATAGGGAGGAATTGATAAGGGAAGGGAACCGTGGTTTACTAAAGAAGTTGCATCTCTTGTTCAGCGGAAGAAGGAGGCTTATGTGACGTTGAGACGTGATGGTTCAGATGAGCTGGAAAGTTACAGATTAGCGAGGAAGGATTTAAAGAGAGAGTTAAGAGTAAGGAGAGGACGTGAGCAGTCTTCAGCAGGTTGAACTAAGGAGAACCCTAAAACTTTCTGTAGGTATGTGAGGAATAAAAGGATGACTAGGGGAATTAGAGTGGGGCACCCCTAAATTGGGTGAGGGGATCAATCAATATGAGGATTGGTGTAGGGCAACACTCAGTAGGGAACTTGTTCAGGACATCAGTAATTGGGGGAAATGGTGCTGAGGAACACTGAATTGAAGACTTGGTGTGGGGCATCAGTAAATGAGAGACCTGGTGCAGGCTGGTAATAACTTTGAGAATTGGAGCAAATGGGAGAACACGGGCAGTGAGTCAGTAAATAGGACAAATGGTGCAAAGGATTAGTGGTGGAGAGGCAATACAGGGCACCACAAAATGGGACAGTTGGTGCAGTTCACCACTAAAGGAAGGATAGAGCAGGGTGAGGAATGGATGTTGCAGGTTCCAGGGTTTAGACTTTTCATTAAGAACAGGCAAGATGGCAAAAGAGGGGGAGGTGTGGCCTTGTTAGTCAAGGATAGTATGACGGTGGCTGAAAGAAGTTTTGATGAGGACTCGTCTACTGAGGTAGTGTGGGCTGAGATTAGAAACAGGAGAGGAGAGGTCACACTGCTTGGAGTTTTTATCGGCCTCAGCAGAGTTCCAGGGAGGTGGAGGAGAGGATCGGCAAAACTATTCAGTGTAGGAGTGAAAGGAACAGGGTGGTGATTATGGGGGGCTTTAACTTCCCCAACATTGACTGGAAATGCTATAACTCTAATACGTTGAATGGATCACTTTTTGTCCAATGTGTACAGGAGGGTTTCCTGACACAGGATGTCGAAGGGCCGACAAGAGGGGAGGCCACACTGAATCTGGTGGTTGGTAAGGAACCAGGCCAGGTGTTTGGTTTAGTGGCAGATGAGCACTTTGGAGAGAGTGACCGTAATTCAGTTACGTTTAGCGATGGAAAAGGATAGGTATGTGCCACAGGGCAAGAGTTATAGATGGGGGAAGAGCAATTATAATGTGATTTGGCAAGACTTAGGATGCATAGAGTGGGGTAGCAAAATGCAGGGGATGGGGACAATCGAAACATGGAGCTGGTTTAAGGAAGAGATATTGCGTGTCCTTGATAGGTATGTCCCTGTCAGATAGGGAGGAATTGATAAGGGAAGGGAACCGTGGTTTACTAAAGAAGTTGCATCTCTTGTTCAGCAGAAGAAGGAGGTTTATGTGTTGATGAGACGAGATAGTTCAGATGAGCTGGAGAGTTACAGATTAGCGAGGAAGGATTTAAAGAGAGAGTTAAGAGCAAAGAGAGGACATGAGCAGTCTTTAGCAAATAGAATAAAGGAGAACCCTAAAGCTTTCTATAGGTATGTGAGGAATAAAAGGATGATTAGGGTAGGAATAGGGCCAGTGAAAAACAGAAGTGGGAAGTTGTGTGTGGACCCTGTGGAGATCGGAGAGGTGCTAAACAAACATTTCTCATTGGTTTTCACTCAGGAAAAGGAGAATATTGTAGAGAGAAGAGTGAGGTACGAGATATTAGACTAGAAAGGATTGAAGTTAGTTACAAACAGGTGTTATCAATTCTAGAAGGACTGAAAGTAGACAAGTCCCCTGGGCCAGATGGGATTTATCCAAGGATTCTCTGGGAAGCTAGGGAGGAGATAGCAGGGCCTTTGGCTTTGATATTTGAGTCGTTATTGTATACAGGTTTAGTATCACAGGACTGGAGGGTTGCAAATGTGCCCTTGTTCAAGAAGGGCAGTAGAGATGACCTGGGGAATTATAGACCAATGAGCCTTACATCTGTTGTAGGAAAGGTTTTGGAAAGGATTATAAGAGATAAGATTTATAATCATCTAGCAAGCAACAATTTGATTGCAGGAAGTCCACATGGTTTTGTCAAGGGCAGGTCATGTCTCAGAAACCTCATTGAGTTTTTTGAGAAGGTGACCAAGCATGTGAGTGAGGGTAGGGCAGTTGACATGCTATACATGGACTTTAGTAAAGCCTTTGATAAGGTTCCACATGATAGGCTGTTGGAGAAAATACCGAGGCATGGGATTGAGGGTGATTTAACAGTTTGGATTAGGAACTGGCTTTCTGTAAGAAGGCAGCGAGTGGTGGTTGATGGAAAATATTCAGCCTGGAGTCCGGTTACTAGTGGTGTGCCACAATGATCTGTTTTGGGACCACTGCTGTTTGTCATTTTTATAAATGACTTAGACTCAGGCAAAGGTGGATGGGTTAGTAAGTTTGCAGATGACACTAAAGTCAGTGGA
>NW_025214836.1:29224-30766 GCF_004010195.1 Chiloscyllium plagiosum
GATCTCTTTCCTCACTATCTCCCTGGGTCCCACCCCTCCACCTTACAAGATTAAATCCTTCTGAGCAGCACTAGCAAATCTTCCTATTAGTCCCCTTCCAATTCAAGTGCAATCCGTCCTTCTTGTACAGGTCACTTCTGCCCCAGAAGAGATTCCAATGGTCCAAAAATGTGAATCCTTCTCCCATACGCCAGCTCCTCAGCCCTGCATTCATCTGCTCTATCCTCCTATTCCTGCCCTCACTAGCTCGTAGCACCGGGAGTCATAGAGATGTACAGCATGGAAACAAACCCTTCGGTCCAACCCGTCTATGCCGACCAGATATCCCAACCCAATCTAGTCCCACCTGCCAGCAACCGGCCCATGTCCCTCCAACCCTTCCTGTTCATATACACATCCCCAGGTATTACCACCCTCGAGGGCCTCATTTTTAAACTCCTGCCTAACGTCCTATATTCTCCCTTCAGAATCTCCTTTTCCCTTCCTACATCATTAGTTCCAATGTGTACAACGACCTCCTGCCGGTCCCTCTCCCCCATGAGAACATTCTGCACCCTCTCTGAGATATCCTTGATCCTGGCACCAGGGAAGCAACACACCACTTTGAATTCTCGCTATCACCGCCCTTCCATCCAGATCTCCATCCAAACTTCCAGTCTTGCAGTGGACCTTCCAAATCTCTCATCCATTAAGCAACCATCCATCACATCTAGCATTTCAGTCTTCTGCCTAATTCACCTTCCACAGGCCCCTCAACCCAACCACCAATTATTTAATGAAGTCACATTGCGATACCCGCCAAATGGTTCACTCAATTTATTCAACGCTTTGAAGGACAACGCTCAACAGCATTCGAGAAACTCTACACCATCCAGGGACAAAGCAGCACCCCGCTCGCTGGATTGGCCCCACATCACCTCCCTCCCCCACCGACGCTCAGTGACATCAGTGTGTACCATCTGCAGAAATTCACCAACAGATCCTCGGGCAGCTCCTTCCAAACACCACAGGCACTTCCATCTGGAAGGTCAAGGGCAGCAGATACAAGGGAACGCAACCCCCTTGCAAGTTCCCCTCACCCCTTCCTTCACTGTCGCTGGGTAAAATTCCTGGACTCTCATCCCTCAGGGACATTGTGGGACTGCAGTGGCTCAAGAAGGCAGCTCACCCCCACCTTCTGAAGGGTAACTAGGGACGGGGCAATAAATGCTAGCCCAGCCAGCCACACCCACATCCCACAAACGAATGAATATTAAAAATTATTACCAATCAGTAAATGACATGCTTAATGGTAAGGTCCTAGGGAGTTGCTGAACAAAGAGGCCTTGGAGTGCAGGTTCATAGCTCTTTGAAAGTGGAGTCGCAGAAGGTGTTTGGTATGCTTTCCTTTATTGGTCAGAGTATTGAGTACAGGGGTTGGGAGGTCATGTTGTGGCTGTACAGGACATTGGTTAGGCCACTGTTAGAATATTGCGTGCAATTCTGGTCTCCTTCCTATCGGAAAGATGTTGTGAAACTTGAAAGGGTTCAGAAAAGATCTAC
>NW_025214836.1:30851-52426 GCF_004010195.1 Chiloscyllium plagiosum
ATGAGCTGCCAGAGGAAGTGGTGGAGGCTGGTACAATTGAAACATTTAAGAGGCATCTGGATGGGTGTATGACTAGGAAGGGTTTGGAGGGATATGGGCTGGGTGCTGGCAGGTGGGACTAGATTGGGTTGGGATATCTGGTCAGCATGGACGGGTTGGACCGAAGGGTCTATTTCCGTGCTGTACATCGCTAAGCCTGTGTGCTTATTGCTCTAACTTGACATTCATCTTCTTCAGCAAAATGTCATTCATTCAACTATTGTCCATTCATCCATCCTTTTCGTCATTAAACTGACCATTCGTTCAACCATTCGCTTCCAACCTCCAATCAAAACGATCTATCCAATCACCTTTTTATCTGTTGACCCATTCATGATGTATCCCATCATGCCTTGAATCAATAACCAATCCACACAAACCTCTCATTTTCAAGTATTTTTTTCCATCCGTTCTATTCTCAATCTACAAACCTGATACAAGTTTTATTGGCGTTGCTGAGGTTTCTTGTGGGTTACTGTGTCTACTTCTGGGCGCCCTGTTACAGGATGGATATTATCAGGCTGGAGAAAGTTCCGGTGAGATTTACCAGGATGTTGCTGGCTATGGAAGCTTTGAGTTATAAAGAAAGGCTGGGATAGGCTCGGACTTCATTTCCATTGGAGCACAGCAGGTCCAGAGGCAACATTTCAGAGGTTTATAACATCATGAGGGCTACAGATAGAGTTAATGGTCGATGTCTTTTCCCTAGAATGGGGGAAGTTCAAGATCAGGTAGCTAGGTGAGAGGAGAGAGATTTTAAAAAGACTTGAGGGGCAATTTTCTTTTGTACAGTGGGTAGTTTGCATGTGGAATGAGTGGAGTATTTAGAAAATTTACAGAGTGGCCCTTCAACCCAACAAGTCTCCAAAGAGTAACCCACCCAGACCCATTCCCCCTCCTACTCTGCATTTACCCCTGACTAATGCACCCTAGCCTACACCACCCTGAACAATTCACCTGACCCACACATCTTTGGATTGTGGGAGGAAGCTGGTGCACAGCTACACAGACACAGAGAGAACGTGCAAACTCCCTGTAACAGACAATCACCTGAGGCAGGAATCGGACCTGGGTTCCTGGCACCAGTGCTAACCACTGAGCCACCAATGTGATTGCAGTTGCAAAGTTTAAAAGACACTTAGGTATGTACATGAATAGAAAAGGTGTGGAGGGAGAGGAGCGGGCGGGTGGGACTTGTTTATAATGCGATTATGGTTAGTTGGGTCTGTTTCCATGCTTATGACTCTATTGACTTCTGTTGAACTTCAACTGTATCCGAATCTAGCATGAACTCCCGAGTCCATCCATAACAATGGTCAGTCATCTCCATGTCCAACTCTTCCTCCATTGATTTGTATCTCCACACAAACTGCTTAGGAATTGACCGACAGGTTTAGACAGAGGGTTTAGATCGGCTGAGGCTTGGAGGGCCGAAGGGCCTGTCACTGGGCTGTACGTTTTCTTTGTTCTTTGTTGTTCTCCCATTCCCACCCACCCAACACCGACATCCGCCCAACCCACTGAGCCAAGCCTTAGAGGAACAAGCCACCTCCCTGTCCACCAAAGTGAGTTATTGGAAATAGTGCCAGATGGACAACAGCCTGTCGGTCAGAATGTCCACCTGGCGTGTTAGATGGATGTGTGAATGAATGAAAGGACATTTGGATTGAAGACTGAGGAGAGAAGGGAGAAGTGGATGCATGGACGGGTTAAATGGTCAACGGAATGGTTAGATACCGAGTTACCGATAAATCTCAGTGGAGAAGTGTGTCGGTGAATTCTTGGCCAAGTCAGTGAAAGATATGCCCTCTGATTGGTTGGGTGTTTGGAAGTGTATCTCACAGCAAGTTGTTGGAAATATGGAGAACTTTGAATCGTTGAATCATAGATACACACAGCACGGAAGCAGACCCTTCGGCCCAACCGGTCCATGCCAACCAGGTATCCCAACCCAATCTAGTCCCATCTGTCAGCACTTGGCCCATGTCCTCCTAAACCCTTCCTATTCATATACCCATCCAGATGCCTTTTAAATATCATCATTGTACCAGCCTCCAATATAGAGTCATAGAGATGTACAGCACGGAAACAGACCCTTCGGTCCAACCCGTCCATGCCGACCAGATATCCCAACCCAATCTAGTCCCACCTGCCAGCACCCGGCCCATATCCCTCCAAACCCTTCCTATTCATATACCCATCCGAATGCCTCTTAAATGTTGCAATTGTATCAGCCTCCACCACACCCTCTGGCAGCTCATTCCATACACATACCACCCTCTGTGTGAAAAGGTTGCCCCTTAGGTCTCTTTTATATCTTTTCCCTCTCACCCTAAACCTATGCCCCTCTAGTTCTGGACTCCCCGACCCCAGGGAAAAGACTTTGTCTATTTACCCTATCCATGCCCCTCATGATTTTGTAAACCTGTATAAGGTCACCCCTCAGCCTCCGACGCTCCAGGGAAAACAGCCCCAACCTGTTCAGCCTCTCCCTGTAGCTCAAACCCTCCAACATCCTTGTAAATCTTTTCTGGACCCTTTCAAGTTTCACAACATCCTTCCTATAGCAGGGAGATCAGAATTGCACGCAATATTCCATCAGTGGCCTAACCAATGTCCTGTACAGCCGTAACATGACCTCCCAACTCCTGCACTTAACACACTGACCAATAAAGGTCAGTGGCACTATCTCTCATGGCCTGGCAATTTGAGCAGAGCAGCAGAGTGTCCTGTCTGTCCCTCAGTCACCACCTCCAGAAGCAGATATGAGCAGAAAAAACAAAAATAATGTCAGGGCTCTGTCTGAAATATGAAATATTAGCTCTGACCCCCAGTCCCCACAACTGCTCCAGTCCTGAAGAGCATAAATCAGCAATTTCTGCCTGATATTCAGATTTCCAATTCTGAACCATTCTCCCCTCCCTACGTGATACCTCACCCTGACTGCACTGAAACAGTGCGGATTGTGGGAGCTTACTGTGCACGATTCATAAGCTGAGGAACATCTCAATCGCAATGAAACACTTTGAAAAGCACCGTATCAGTACAAATCTCTCTTCCTTTCTGGGAATTAAACCTTTGAAGGTTCACTCTGTCTCCTCGGAACAAACTTGGGCCAAATAAACTGAAGAACGTTGCTTTGGAAAGGGAAGCATGAAGCATTCCTGGGGTGAGGAGTTGGTGAATGTAGTAGGCCCGAAGTGAACATGAGGGCAGTCCGATCTCTCTCAGCTGAGCTTTAAAAGTTCATTTTTTCGATTTTATTAAACAAATAGACTTTACGCAGTCGGACTGTTGTGTCGATTTACACTCAGATACTGTTTTTGATATAGATTTTCAGTCAAATCTGTCCATATTTTACTGTATACTACAGCACTTGGCCTTTTTCTCTGTGAAAGTTGTTTTTGCTCTTTGCTGTTCAGAGCATGAGGCGATGCACTCCCAGGTGGCATTGCCTCTCTCTCGGGTTCCCACTGACTGCTGTCAACAACTTTCTCCGCCTGCCAGATGGGTCCCTCGCAGTTCCCGCTGACGCAAACCTCGTCAGGATCACCTCGAGTGGAACAAATCGGGCCTGGGAACGGGAGTTAACCAGCTAAAGGCCACAGCGCTGCCACTTTCACAGCGTGGGAATGATTTCCAATGTCCACAATCACTCAGCACTGCCCTGGGGTGGTGACTCTCCAACTGCTCCCCTCCCCCACTGCTACCATCCAGAAGGACAAGGGCAGAAGGTATGGGAGGGGGGAGGGAACACCAGCCCCTGTACCTTCCCCTCCAAACCCCGTCCCCATTCATTGGGAATATGTCACTGATCCTCCAGTGGAACAGCCTGGGGCCTAACCCAGAGCATCCTGGTCAGCACTCAGTCTCTGTCCGTCTCAACACCACCGTGTTATTGAAACGCAGACTCTCCCCATCCTGACTCTACCCCTGATGATGGGCCTTTGCCCGAAACGTTGATTTTCCTGCTCCTCGGATGCTGCCTTGACCTGCTGTGCTTTTCCAGCACCACTCTAATCTAGATCCCAATATTAATACCCAGGGGATATCCATCAATACACGATTCCCACGTTAGGGACACAAGTGTTATTCGCCACAGTACTCACCCACCCTTCATATCCAGATTATAACCAGCGGTATGCTGATGGAGAGATTAACGCATCGCGCATCACAATATACCTAGACCCTCTGTATCTCAACGCACATTCTTCTTAACAATGAGGCCGATCTGTCGACGAATGACCCCCCCAATAATACCGAGATCCTGTACTTTCCATTACTATTCCCTGTTCATGCCTGAACCGAACTCTCGGATTCCCCCAAAACAGAGCATTCAGTGACAGTGAGGGTTAATCTAATCACCGCCCCTTGACATTCAATGGTGTCACCCTCAACGATGACCAACATCCTTGGGGGTTCCCATTGACCAGAAACTCAACTGGACTGACCACATAAACACAAGAGCAGGTCAGAGGCTGGGAATCCTGCGGAGAGTAACTCCCCTCCTGACTCCCCCAAAGCCTGTCCCACCATCTGCAAGGCACAAGGCAGGAGGGTGAGGGAATAGTCCCCTGGATGGGGGCAGCTCCAACAACACTATCCAGGGACAAAGCGTCCCCCACTTGATTGGCAGCATGTCCGCAAGCATCCCCTCGCTCCCTCCCCGCACTGATGCTTAGTAGCAGCAGGGTGGACCAGCTACAAGACGCACTGCGGGAATTCACCAAAGATCCTCAGACAGCGCCTTCCAACCCCACGACCACTTCCATCTGGAAGGAGCAGGCCAGCAGATACATGGGGGACACCAACCTCCCTGCAAGTTCCCCTCCGAGCCCCTCACTTGGAAATCTATCGCCGTTCCTTCCGAGGTCAGAATCCTGGAGTTCCCTCCCTCAGGGACATTGCGGGTCTGCCCTGCAGCGCGTGGACTGCAGCAGTTCAAGAAGGCAGCTCAACCCCGACTTCTCAAGGGGGGCAACTAGGGATGGGGGCAATAACTGGTGGGCCCAGCCAATGATGCTAATGTCCCACAAAACAATGAAGGACTCACCACCTCCCCCAAAAGGAATAGCCTAGGATTCTGGATTGCTAGTCTAGAGACACTACCACTGCTTAACTGTCCCATTAATATCCCAGATGCTATCTATGTGCATGTTAGCGGCTATACTAATGCAGACCTTCTTCACTAGTTCGTTCACAATAGCAAGGCATGGAGAGCTCTTCACTGCTTCTTAACGTCGAGGTCACAACCACGTATATGACCGCTACCTTTGGATGGAAACTTTTCATTTGTTGTTCAAGTATCTGGGTGGTCAGCGTTCAGGGCCAGGGGAGATTGATAGTGGATATTTTTCAGCTCTTTGCTGGGTTGGAGGGTTTGAGCTACTGAGAGAGGCTGAACAGGCTGGGGCTGTTTTCCCTGGAGTGTCGGAGGCTGAGGGGTGACCTTATAGAGGTTTACAAAGTCACGAGGGGCGTGGATAGGGTATATAGTCATTTTCCTTGGTGGGATAGTCCAGACCAAGAGGGGCATAAGTTCAGGGTGAGAGGGGAAAAGGACCTAAGGGGCAACTTTTTCACGCAGAGGGTGGGATGTGTGTGGAATGAGTTGCCAGAGGATGTGGTGGAGGCTGGTACAATTACAACATTTAAGAGGCATCTGGATTGGAAGATTGTGCAGGGATATGGGCCAAGTCAGCATGGATGAGTTGGACTGAAGGGTCTTTTTCTGTGCTGTGCAACTCAATGAGCTGCTGTATCCAAGTTCTGAGGCAAATATATCAGTGCAAGGGGCAGATGTCCAAATGAGAGATTAGAAGAGTCCCTGTAGTGCAGATGGAGACCATTCAGCCCAATGAGAATGAACTGACGCTCCAAACAGCATCCCATTAAGAACCAAAAACCCAACCTGATCCCTGCATTCCCCACGACCAATCCGCCCTAATCTGTACATCCCTGGGCACTATGGGACAATTTAGCACGGCCAATCCACCCGAACCTGAACAACCCTGGGCACTATGGGACAATTTAGCATGGCCAATCCACCCTAACCTGCACATCCCTGGGCACTATGGGACAATTTAGCATGGCCAATCCACCCTAACCTGCACATCCCTGGGCACTATGGGACAATTTAGCATGGCCAATCCACCCTAACCTGCACATCCCTGGGCACTATGGGACAATTTAGCATGGCCAATCCACCCTAACCTGCACATCCCTGGGCACTATGGGACAATTTAGCATGGCCAATCCACCCTAACCTGCACATCCCTGGGCACTATGGGACAATTTAGCATGGCCAATCCACCCTAACCTGCACATCCCTGGGCACTATGGGACAATTTAGCATGGCCAATCCACCCTAACCTGCACATCCCTGGGCACTATGGGACAATTTAGCATGGCCAATCCACCCTAACCTGCACATCCCTGGGCACTATGGGACAATTTAGCATGGCCAATCCACCCTAACCTGCACATCCCTGGGCACTATGGGACAATTTAGCATGGCCAATCCACCCTAACCTGCACATCCCTGGGCACTATGGGACAATTTAGCATGGCCAATCCACCCTAACCTGCACATCCCTGGGCACTATGGGACAATTTAGCACAGCCAACCCACCCTAACCTGCACATCCCTGGACACTACGGGACAATTTAGCATGGCCAACCCACCCTAACCTACACATCCCTGGGCACTACGGGACAATTTAGCATGGCCAACCCACCCTAACCTACACATCCCTGGGCACTACGGGACAATTTAGCATGGCCAACCCACCCTAACCTACACCCCCATGGCCAACACACCCTGACCTGCACATCCCTGGGCACTATGGGACAATTCCCCACGGTCAACCCACCCGAACCAGCACATCCCAGGGCACTATGGGACAATTTAGCATGGCCAACCCACCATAGCCTGCCCATCCCTGGACACTATGGGACAATTCCCCACTGCCAACCCACCCTAACTCGCAAATCCCTGGGCACTATGGGACAATTTAGCATGGCCAATACACCCGAACCTGCACATCTCTGGGCACTATGGGACAATTTAGCATGGCCAATCCAACCTAACCTGTATATCCCTGGGCAGGATGGGACAATTTAGCATGGCCAACCCACCCGAACCTGCAAATCCCTGGGCACTACGGGACAATTTAACATGGCCAATCCACCCTAACCTGCACATCCCTGGGCAGTACGGGACAATTTAGAACGGCCAATCCACCCGAACCTGCACATCCCTGGGCACTATGGGACAATTTAGCATGGCCAATCCACCCTAATCTGCACATCCCTGGGCAGTACGGGACAATTTAGCATGGCCAATCCCACCCTAAAACGCACATCCCTGGGCATGATGGGACAATTTAGCATGGCCAATCCACCCGAACCTGCACATCCCTGGGCACTATGGGACAATTTACAATGGCCAATTCAACCTAACCTGTACATCCCTGGGCACTATGGGACAATTTAGCATGGCCAATCCACCCTAACCTGCACATCCCTGGGCACTATGGGACAATTTAGCATGGCCAATCCACCCTAACCTGCACATCTCTGGGCACTATGGGACAATTTAGCATGGCCAATCCACCCTAACCTGCACAACCCTGGACACTATGGGAGAATTTAGCATGGCCAATCCACCCTAACCTGCACATCCATGGGCACTATGGGACAAATACCCACGGCCAACCCACCCGAACCTGCACATCCCAGGGCAGTATGGGACAATTTAGCATAGCCAACCCACCATAGCCTTTCCATCGCTGGGCACTATGGGACAATTTTGCATGGCCAATCCACACTAACCCGCACATCCCTGGGCATTCTGGGGCAATTCCCCACGGGCAACCCACGCTAACCTACACATCCCTGGGCATTATGGGACAATTTAGCATGGCCAATCCACCCTAACCAACACATCCCTGGGCACTATGGGACAAGTTAGCACGGCCAACCCACCATAGCCTTTCCATTGCTGGGCACTATGGGACAATTTTGCATGGCCAATCCACACTAACCCGCACATCCCTGGGCATTCTGGGACAATTGCCCACGGGCAACCCACGCTAACCTACACATCCCTGGGCATTATGGGACAATTTAGCATCGCAAATCCACCCTAACCAACACATCCCTGGGCACTATGGGACAATTTAGCATGGCCAATCCACCCTAACCTACACATACCTGGGCACTATGGGACAAGTTAACACGGCCAACCCACCCTAACCTGCACATCCCTTGGCACTATGGGACAATTTAGCGTGGCCAATCCACCCTAACCTACACATCCCTGGGCACTATGGGACAATTTAGCATGGCAAATCCACACTAACCCGCACATCCCTGGTCACTCTGGGACATTATTGCATGGTCAATCCATCCTAACCTACACATCCCTGGACACGATAAGACAATTTAGCATGGCCAACCTACCCTAACCTGCACATCCATGGGCACTAAGGGACAATTTAGCACGGTCAATCCCTCCTAAACTGCACATCACTGGGCACAATGGGACAATTCCCCATGACCAACACACCCGAACCTGCACATCCCAGCGCACTATGGGACAATTTAGCATGGCCAACCCACCATAGCCTGCCCATCCCTGGGCATTATGGGACAATTCCCCACTGCCAACCCACCCTAACTCGCACATCACTGGGCAATATGGGACAATTTAGTATCGCCAATCCACCCTAACCTGCACATCCCTGGGCACTATGGACAATTCCCCACGGCCAACCCATCCTAACCCGCACATCCCTGGGCACTATGGGACACTTTCCCACGGCCAACCCACCATAACCTGCACATCCCTGGGCACTATCGGACAATTTAGCATGGCCAATCCACCCGAACCTGCACAACCCAGGGCACTATGGGACAATTTACAATGGCCAATCCACTCTAACCTGCACATCTCTGGGGACTATGGGACAATTTAGCATGGCCAATCCAACCTAACCTGTATATCTCTGGGCACTATGGGACAATTTAGCATGGCCAACCCACCCGAACCTGCACAACCCTGGACACTATGGGACAATTTCCCATGGCCAACCCACCATAGCCTACCCATCCCTGGGCACTATGGGACAATTCCCCACTGCCAAACCACCCTAACCTGCACATCCCTGGGCACTATGGGACAATTTAGCATGGCCAATCTACCCTAACCTGCACACCCCAGGGCACTATGGGACAGTTCAGCATGGCCAATCCACCCTAAACTGCACATCCCTGGGCACTATGGGGCAATTTAGCATGGCCAATCCACCCTAACCTGCACATCCCTGGGCACTATGGGACAATTCCCCACGGCCAACCTACCCTAACCCGCACATCCCTGGGCACGATGGGACAATTTAGCACGGCCAATCCACCCTAACCTGCACATCCCTGGGCACTATGGGACAATTCCCCACGGCCAACCCACCCGAACCTGCACATCCCAGGGCACTATGGGACAGTTTAGCATGGCCAACCCACCATAGCCTGCCCATCCCTGGACACTATGGGACAATTCCCCACTGCCAACCCACCCTAACTCGCACAGCCCTGGGCACTATGGGACAATTTAGCATGGCCAATCCACCCGAACCTGCACATCTCTGGGCACTATGGGACGATTTAGCATGGCCAATCCAATCTAACCTGTACATCCCTGGGCACGATGGGACAATTTAGCATGGCCAACCCACCCGAACTTGCACATCCCTGGGCACTACGGGACAATTTAACATGGCCAATCCACCCTAACCTGCACATCCCTGGGCAGTACGGGACAATTTAGCATGGCCAATCCCAACCTAACACGCACATCCCAGGGCATGATGGGACAATTTAGCATGGCCAATCCACCCGAACCTGTACAACCCTTGGCACTATGGGACAATTTACAATGGCCAATCCACCCTAACCTGCATATCTCTGGGCACTATGGGACAATTTAGCATGGCCAATCCACCCTAAACTGCATATCTCTGGGCACTATGGGACAATTTAGCATGGCCAATCCACCCGAACCTGCACATCCCTGGTCACTATGGGACAATTTTGCATGGCCAATCCACGCTAACCTGCACATCCCAGGGCACTATGGGACAATTTACCATGGCCAATCCACCCTAACCTGCATATCTCTGGGCACTATGGGACAATTTAGCATGGCCAATCCACCCTAACCTGCACATCCCTGGGCACTATGGGACAATTACCCACGGCCAACCCACCCGAACCTGCACATCCCAGGGCACTATGGGACGATTTAGCATGGCCAACCCACCATAGCCTATACATCGCTGGGCACTATGGGACAATTTTGCATGGCCAATCCACACTAACCCGCACGTCCCTGGGCATTCTGGGACAATTCCCCACGGGCAACCCGCGCTAACCTACACATCCCTGGGCATTATGGGACAATTTAGCACGGCCAACCCACCCTAACCTGCACATCATTGGGCACTATGGGACATATCCCCACGACCAACCCATCCTAACCTACACATCCCTTGGCACTATGGGACAATTTAGCATGGCCAATCCACCCTAACCTAAACATCCCTGGGCACTATGGGACAATTTAGCATGGCAAATCCACACTAACCCGCACATCCCTGGGCACTCTGGGACATTTTTGCATGGTCAATCCATCCTAACCTACACATCCCTGGACACGATAAGACAATTTAGCATGGCCAACCTCCCCTAACCTACACATCCCTGGGCACTATGGGACAATTTAGCATGGTCAATCCCTCCTACACTGCACATCACTGGGCACAATGGGACAATTCCCCACGACCAACCCACCCGAACCTGCACATCCCAGGGCACTATGGGACAATTTAGCATGGCCAACCCACCATAGCCTGCCCATCCCTGGGCACTATGGGACAATTCCCCACTGCCAACCCACCCTAACTCGCACATCACTGGGCAATATGGGACAATTTAGTATCGCCAATCCACCCTAACCTGCACATCACTGGGCACTATGGAACAATTCCCCACGGCCAACCCATCCTAACCCGCACATCCCTGGGCACTATTGGACACTTCCCCACGGCCAACCCACCATAACCTGCACATCCCTGAGCACTCTAGGACAATTTAGCATGGCCAATCCACCCTAATCTGCACATCCCTGGGCAGTACGGGACAATTTAGCATGGCCAAACCCACCCTAACACGCACATCCCTGGGCATGATGGGACAATTTAGCATGGCCAATCCACCCGAACCTGCACAACCCTGGGCACTATGGGACAATTTACAACGGCCAATCCAACCTAACCTGTACATCCCTGGGCACTATGGGACAATTTAGCATGGCCAATCCACCCTAACCTGCACATCTCTGGGCACTACGGGACAATTTAGTATGGCCAATCCACCCTAACCTGCACATCCCTGGTCACTATGGGACAATTTAGCATGGCCAACCCACCTGAACCTGCACATCCCTGGGCACTATGGGACAATTCCGTACAGCCAACCTACCCTAACGCACACATCCCTAGGCAATATGGGACAATTCAGCATGGCCAACCCACCCTAAACTGCACATCCCAGTGCACTATGGGACAAGTTAGCATGGCCAATCCACTCTAACCTATACATCGCTGGGCACTATGGGACAATTTTGCATGGCCAATCCACACTAACCCGCACATCCCTGGGCACTCTGGGACAATTCCCCACGGGCAACCCACCTTAACTTGCACAACCCTGGACACTATGGGACAATTCCCCACGGGCAACCCACCCTAACCTACACATCCCTGGGCACTATGGGACAATTTAGCATGGCCAATCCACCCTAACCAACACATCCCTGGGCACTATGGGACAATTTAGCATGGCCAATCCACCCTAACCTACACATCCCTGGGCACTATGGGACAATTTAGCACGGCCAACCCACCCTAATCTGCACATCATTGGGCACTATGGGACATATCCCCACGAACAACCCATCCTAACCTACACATCCCTTGGCAGTATGGGACAATTTAGCGTGGCCAATCCACCCTAACCTACACATCCCTGGGCACTATGGGACAATTTAGCATGGCAAATCCACACTAACCCGCACATCCCTGGGCACTCTGGGACATTTTGGCATGGTCAATCCATCCTAACCTACACATCCCTGGACACGATAAGACAATTTAACATGGCCAACCTACCCTAACCTACACATCCCTGGGCACTATGGGACAATTTAGCATGGTCAATCCCTCCTAACCTGCACATCACTGGGCACAATGGGACAATTCCCCACGACCAACCCACCCTAACCCGCACATCACTGGGCAATATGGGACAATTTAGTATCGCCAATCCACCCTAACCCGCACATCCTTGGGCACTATGGGACACTTTCCCACAGCCAACCCACCCGAACCTGCACATCCCAGGGCACTATGGGATAATTTAGCATGGCCAACCCACCATAGCCTGCCCATCCCTGGGCACTATGGGACAATTCCCCACTGCCAACCCACCCTAACTCGCACATCACTGGGCAATATGGGACAATTTAGTATCGCCAATCCACCCAAACCCGCACATCCCTGGGCACTATGGGACAATTCCATACAGCCAACCTACCCTACCGTACACATCCCTGGGCAATATGGGACAATTCAGCATGGCCAACCCACCCGAACCTGCACATCCCAGGGCACTATGGGACAATTTAGCATTGCCAACACACCATAGCCTGCCCATCCCTGGGCACTCTGGGACAATTCCCCACTGCCAACCCACCCTAACTCGCACATCCCTGGGCACTATGGGACAATTTAGCATGGCCAATCCACCCTAACCTGCACATCTCTGGGCACTATAGGACAATTTAGCATGGCCAATCCAACCTAACCTGTACATCCCTGGGCACGATGATACAATTGACATGGCCAATCCACCCTAACCTGCACATCCCTGGGCAGTACGGGACAATTTAGCACGGCCAATCTACCCTAACCTGCACATCCCTGAGCACTATCGGACAATTTAGCATGGCCAATCCACCCTAATCTGCTCATCCCTGGGCAATACGGCACAATTTAGCATGGTCAATCCCACGCTAACACGCACATCCCTGGGCATGATGGGACAATTTAGCATGGCCAATCCACCCTAACCTGCACATCTCTGGGCACAATGGGACAATTCCCCACGGCCAACCCACCCAAATCTGCATATCCCAGGGCACTATGGGACAATTTAGCATGGCCAACCCACCATAGCCTGCCCATCCCGCACATCACTGGGCAATATGGGACAATTTAGTATCGCCAATCCACCCTAACTCGCACATCCTCGGGCACTATGGGACACTTCCCCACGGCCAACCCACGCGAACCTGCACATCCCAGGGCACTATGGGACAATTTAGCATGGCAAATCCACCATAACCGAGACATCGCTGGGCACTATGGGAAAATTTTGCATGGCCAATCCACACTAACCCGCACATCCCTGGGCACTCTGGGATAACTCCCCACGGGCAACCCACCCTAACCTACACATCCCTGGGCACTATGGGACAATTTAGCACGGCCAACCCACCCTAATCTGCACATCATTGGGCACTGTGGGACATATCCCCACGACCAGCCCATCCTAACCTACTCATCCCTGGGCTCTATGGGACAATTTAGCGTGGCCAATCCACCCTAACCTACACATCCCTGGGCACTATGGGACAATTTAGCATGGCAAATCCACACTAACCCGCACATCCCTGGGCACTCTGGGACAATTTAGCATGGTCAATCCACCCTAACCTACACATCCCTGGACACGATAAGACAATTTAGCATCGCCAACCTACCCTAACCTACACATCCCTGGGCACTATGGGACAATTTAGCATGGCCAATCCACCCTAACCTGCACATCCCTGGGCACTATGGGACAATTTCCCATGGCCAATCCACACTAACCTGCACATCCCTGGGCACTATGGGACACTTCCCCACAGCCAACTCACCATAATCTGCACATCCCTGGGCACTATGGGACAATTCCCCACAGCCAACCTACCCTAACGTACACATCCCTGGGCAATATGGGACAATTTAGCATGGCCAATCCAACCTAACCTGCACATCCCTGGGCACTGTGGGACAATTTAGCATGTTCAATCCACCCTAACCTGCACATCCTTGGGCACTATGGGACAATTTAGCATGGCCAATCCACCCTAACCTGCACATCCCTGGGCACTATGGGACAATTCCCCACAGCCAACCTACCCTAACGTACACATCCCTGGGCAATATGGGACAATTTAGCATGGCCAATCCAACCAAACCTGCACATCCCTGGGCACTATGGGACAATTTAGCATGGCCAATCCACCCGAACCTGCACACACTATGGGATATTTTGCATGGCCAATCCACCCTAACCCCTACATACCTGGTACTATGGGCAATTTAGCATGGCCAATCCACACTAACCTGAACATCCTTTGCACAATAGGGAAATTTAGCATGACCAATCCACCCTAAACTACACATCCCGGAACTCTGTGGGACAATTTATCATGGCCAATTCACCCTAACCTGCACATCCCTGGACACTATGGGATATTTTGCATGGCCAATCCACCCTAACCCCTACATACCTGGTACTATGGGCAATTTAGCATGGCCAATCCACACTAACCTGAACATCCTTTGCACAATAGGGAAATTTAGCATGACCAATCCACCCTAAACTACACATCCCGGAACTCTGTGGGACAATTTATCATGGCCAATTCACCCTAACCTGCACATCCCTGGACACTATGGGATATTTTGCATGGCCAATCCACCCTAACCCCTACATACCTGGTACTATGGGCAATTTAGCATGGCCAATCCACACTAACCTGAACATCCTTTGCACAATAGGGAAATTTAGCATGACCAATCCACCCTAAACTACACATCCCGGAACTCTGTGGGACAATTTATCATGGCCAATTCACCCTAACCTGCACATCCCTGGACACTATGGGATATTTTGCATGGCCAATCCACCCTAACCCCTACATACCTGGTACTATGGGCAATTTAGCATGGCCAATCCACACTAACCTGAACATCCTTTGCACAATAGGGAAATTTAGCATGACCAATCCACCCTAAACTACACATCCCGGAACTCTGTGGGACAATTTATCATGGCCAATTCACCCTAACCTGCACATCCCTGGACACTATGGGATATTTTGCATGGCCAATCCACCCTAACCCCTACATACCTGGTACTATGGGCAATTTAGCATGGCCAATCCACACTAACCTGAACATCCTTTGCACAATAGGGAAATTTAGCATGACCAATCCACCCTAAACTACACATCCCGGAACTCTGTGGGACAATTTATCATGGCCAATTCACCCTAACCTGCACATCCCTGGACACTATGGGATATTTTGCATGGCCAATCCACCCTAACCCCTACATACCTGGTACTATGGGCAATTTAGCATGGCCAATCCACACTAACCTGAACATCCTTTGCACAATAGGGAAATTTAGCATGACCAATCCACCCTAAACTACACATCCCGGAACTCTGTGGGACAATTTATCATGGCCAATTCACCCTAACCTGCACATCCCTGGACACTATGGGATATTTTGCATGGCCAATCCACCCTAACCCCTACATACCTGGTACTATGGGCAATTTAGCATGGCCAATCCACACTAACCTGAACATCCTTTGCACAATAGGGAAATTTAGCATGACCAATCCACCCTAAACTACACATCCCGGAACTCTGTGGGACAATTTATCATGGCCAATTCACCCTAACCTGCACATCCCTGGACACTATGGGATATTTTGCATGGCCAATCCACCCTAACCCCTACATACCTGGTACTATGGGCAATTTAGCATGGCCAATCCACACTAACCTGAACATCCTTTGCACAATAGGGAAATTTAGCATGACCAATCCACCCTAAACTACACATCCCGGAACTCTGTGGGACAATTTATCATGGCCAATTCACCCTAACCTGCACATCCCTGGACACTATGGGATATTTTGCATGGCCAATCCACCCTAACCCCTACATACCTGGTACTATGGGCAATTTAGCATGGCCAATCCACACTAACCTGAACATCCTTTGCACAATAGGGAAATTTAGCATGACCAATCCACCCTAAACTACACATCCCGGAACTCTGTGGGACAATTTATCATGGCCAATTCACCCTAACCTGCACATCCCTGGACACTATGGGATATTTTGCATGGCCAATCCACCCTAACCCCTACATACCTGGTACTATGGGCAATTTAGCATGGCCAATCCACACTAACCTGAACATCCTTTGCACAATAGGGAAATTTAGCATGACCAATCCACCCTAAACTACACATCCCGGAACTCTGTGGGACAATTTATCATGGCCAATTCACCCTAACCTGCACATCCCTGGACACTATGGGATATTTTGCATGGCCAATCCACCCTAACCCCTACATACCTGGTACTATGGGCAATTTAGCATGGCCAATCCACACTAACCTGAACATCCTTTGCACAATAGGGAAATTTAGCATGACCAATCCACCCTAAACTACACATCCCGGAACTCTGTGGGACAATTTATCATGGCCAATTCACCCTAACCTGCACATCCCTGGACACTATGGGATATTTTGCATGGCCAATCCACCCTAACCCCTACATACCTGGTACTATGGGCAATTTAGCATGGCCAATCCACACTAACCTGAACATCCTTTGCACAATAGGGAAATTTAGCATGACCAATCCACCCTAAACTACACATCCCGGAACTCTGTGGGACAATTTATCATGGCCAATTCACCCTAACCTGCACATCCCTGGACACTATGGGATATTTTGCATGGCCAATCCACCCTAACCCCTACATACCTGGTACTATGGGCAATTTAGCATGGCCAATCCACACTAACCTGAACATCCTTTGCACAATAGGGAAATTTAGCATGACCAATCCACCCTAAACTACACATCCCGGAACTCTGTGGGACAATTTATCATGGCCAATTCACCCTAACCTGCACATCCCTGGACACTATGGGATATTTTGCATGGCCAATCCACCCTAACCCCTACATACCTGGTACTATGGGCAATTTAGCATGGCCAATCCACACTAACCTGAACATCCTTTGCACAATAGGGAAATTTAGCATGACCAATCCACCCTAAACTACACATCCCGGAACTCTGTGGGACAATTTATCATGGCCAATTCACCCTAACCTGCACATCCCTGGACACTATGGGATATTTTGCATGGCCAATCCACCCTAACCCCTACATACCTGGTACTATGGGCAATTTAGCATGGCCAATCCACACTAACCTGAACATCCTTTGCACAATAGGGAAATTTAGCATGACCAATCCACCCTAAACTACACATCCCGGAACTCTGTGGGACAATTTATCATGGCCAATTCACCCTAACCTGCACATCCCTGGACACTATGGGATATTTTGCATGGCCAATCCACCCTAACCCCTACATACCTGGTACTATGGGCAATTTAGCATGGCCAATCCACACTAACCTGAACATCCTTTGCACAATAGGGAAATTTAGCATGACCAATCCACCCTAAACTACACATCCCGGAACTCTGTGGGACAATTTATCATGGCCAATTCACCCTAACCTGCACATCCCTGGACACTATGGGATATTTTGCATGGCCAATCCACCCTAACCCCTACATACCTGGTACTATGGGCAATTTAGCATGGCCAATCCACACTAACCTGAACATCCTTTGCACAATAGGGAAATTTAGCATGACCAATCCACCCTAAACTACACATCCCGGAACTCTGTGGGACAATTTATCATGGCCAATTCACCCTAACCTGCACATCCCTGGACACTATGGGATATTTTGCATGGCCAATCCACCCTAACCCC
Organism: Chiloscyllium plagiosum; assembly: GCF_004010195.1. NCBI lineage: Eukaryota > Metazoa > Chordata > Chondrichthyes > Orectolobiformes > Hemiscylliidae > Chiloscyllium > Chiloscyllium plagiosum. The sequence continues at coordinate 48,889 of NW_025214836.1, forward strand.
TACATACCTGGTACTATGGGCAATTTAGCATGGCCAATCCACACTAACCTGAACATCCTTTGCACAATAGGGAAATTTAGCATGACCAATCCACCCTAAACTACACATCCCGGAACTCTGTGGGACAATTTATCATGGCCAATTCACCCTAACCTGCACATCCCTGGACACTATGGGATATTTTGCATGGCCAATCCACCCTAACCCCTACATACCTGGTACTATGGGCAATTTAGCATGGCCAATCCACACTAACCTGAACATCCTTTGCACAATAGGGAAATTTAGCATGACCAATCCACCCTAAACTACACATCCCGGAACTCTGTGGGACAATTTATCATGGCCAATTCACCCTAACCTGCACATCCCTGGACACTATGGGATATTTTGCATGGCCAATCCACCCTAACCCCTACATACCTGGTACTATGGGCAATTTAGCATGGCCAATCCACACTAACCTGAACATCCTTTGCACAATAGGGAAATTTAGCATGACCAATCCACCCTAAACTACACATCCCGGAACTCTGTGGGACAATTTATCATGGCCAATTCACCCTAACCTGCACATCCCTGGACACTATGGGATATTTTGCATGGCCAATCCACCCTAACCCCTACATACCTGGTACTATGGGCAATTTAGCATGGCCAATCCACACTAACCTGAACATCCTTTGCACAATAGGGAAATTTAGCATGACCAATCCACCCTAAACTACACATCCCGGAACTCTGTGGGACAATTTATCATGGCCAATTCACCCTAACCTGCACATCCCTGGACACTATGGGATATTTTGCATGGCCAATCCACCCTAACCCCTACATACCTGGTACTATGGGCAATTTAGCATGGCCAATCCACACTAACCTGAACATCCTTTGCACAATAGGGAAATTTAGCATGACCAATCCACCCTAAACTACACATCCCGGAACTCTGTGGGACAATTTATCATGGCCAATTCACCCTAACCTGCACATCCCTGGACACTATGGGATATTTTGCATGGCCAATCCACCCTAACCCCTACATACCTGGTACTATGGGCAATTTAGCATGGCCAATCCACACTAACCTGAACATCCTTTGCACAATAGGGAAATTTAGCATGACCAATCCACCCTAAACTACACATCCCGGAACTCTGTGGGACAATTTATCATGGCCAATTCACCCTAACCTGCACATCCCTGGACACTATGGGATATTTTGCATGGCCAATCCACCCTAACCCCTACATACCTGGTACTATGGGCAATTTAGCATGGCCAATCCACACTAACCTGAACATCCTTTGCACAATAGGGAAATTTAGCATGACCAATCCACCCTAAACTACACATCCCGGAACTCTGTGGGACAATTTATCATGGCCAATTCACCCTAACCTGCACATCCCTGGACACTATGGGATATTTTGCATGGCCAATCCACCCTAACCCCTACATACCTGGTACTATGGGCAATTTAGCATGGCCAATCCACACTAACCTGAACATCCTTTGCACAATAGGGAAATTTAGCATGACCAATCCACCCTAAACTACACATCCCGGAACTCTGTGGGACAATTTATCATGGCCAATTCACCCTAACCTGCACATCCCTGGACACTATGGGATATTTTGCATGGCCAATCCACCCTAACCCCTACATACCTGGTACTATGGGCAATTTAGCATGGCCAATCCACACTAACCTGAACATCCTTTGCACAATAGGGAAATTTAGCATGACCAATCCACCCTAAACTACACATCCCGGAACTCTGTGGGACAATTTATCATGGCCAATTCACCCTAACCTGCACATCCCTGGACACTATGGGATATTTTGCATGGCCAATCCACCCTAACCCCTACATACCTGGTACTATGGGCAATTTAGCATGGCCAATCCACACTAACCTGAACATCCTTTGCACAATAGGGAAATTTAGCATGACCAATCCACCCTAAACTACACATCCCGGAACTCTGTGGGACAATTTATCATGGCCAATTCACCCTAACCTGCACATCCCTGGACACTATGGGATATTTTGCATGGCCAATCCACCCTAACCCCTACATACCTGGTACTATGGGCAATTTAGCATGGCCAATCCACACTAACCTGAACATCCTTTGCACAATAGGGAAATTTAGCATGACCAATCCACCCTAAACTACACATCCCGGAACTCTGTGGGACAATTTATCATGGCCAATTCACCCTAACCTGCACATCCCTGGGCACTCTGGGGCAATTTAGCATGTCCAATCCACCCTAACCTGCACATCCCTATGCACTGTAGGGAAATGTAGCATGGCCAATCCACCCTAACCTACACATCCCTGGACCGTATGTGACAATTATGCATGGCCAATCCACCCTAACCTGCACATCCCTGGACACTATGCGACAATTAAGTATGGTCAATCCACCCTAACCTGCACACATTTGTACTGTGTGCGGAAATCGAAACACCTGGAGGAAACGCACGCAGACACGGGAAGAGATGTGCCGGTTAGGGTGGATTAGCCGTGCTAAAATGTCCCATAGTTCCCAGAGATGTGCAGGATAGGGTGGATTGTCCATGCTAAATTGTCCCATAGTTCCCAGGGATGTGCAGGTTAGGGTGGATTAGCTGTGGGAAAGGCAGAGATACTGGGATAGGGTAAGGCGGCGGGGGGGAGGGGACGGGGAGGGAAGCTCTTCAGAGGTTTGGTATGGACCTGATGGGCCGAATGGGCTGGTTCCGCATTGCCAGGATTCAATGAGAAATAGAACCATTGCAAGTAACTCTTTTCCCAATTTGAGACTCTCTGGGACACAGTGACACAGTGTTTAGCACTGCTGCCTCATAGCGTCGGGTTCGATCCCACCCTCAGGGGGCAACTGTCGGTGTGGAGTTTGCACATTCTCTCCCGTATCTGCGTGGGTTTCCTCCAAGTGCTCTGTTTTCTCCCACAGTACAGCGATGTGAAGGTTAGGGTGGATTGGCCGTGCTAACTTGCCCATAGAGTCTAGGGACGTATTGGCTCGGTGGATTAGCCATGGGAGGTTCAGGGTAGGTGGTGGGATGCTATCGGGAGGGTCGGTTTGGATTCGCTGGACTGAATGGCCTGCTTCCACACTGTCGGTGTTTTGTGGAGTGTCAGGGGTTCAATATTGATTGCACTGCGTTTAGTACAATTCACTCGCTCCTCATATACTAAAGCATTGTGTGCTTGCACTCAGAAAGAGGGGTTGTTAAGTACCACATCAGTGCTAGGTTAAAACCAGCTTCTGCAGGAGAGAGTCTAACCATCTCTCTTTGACAGTCAGCCACTGCTGAACCAAGGCACCCTGGGAGCTGATGCTGGTCAGAAATATTACTGGGCCAAACAGTATAAGTACGAGAGCTAATGTTGTTGTGAAACTTGAAAGGGTTCAGAAAAGATTTACAAGGATGTTGCCAGGGTTGGAGGATTTGAGCTACAGGGAGAGGCTGAACAGGGTGGGGCTGTTTTCCCTGGAGTGTTGGAGGCTGAGGGGTGACCT
>NW_025214837.1:0-3229 GCF_004010195.1 Chiloscyllium plagiosum
CAGATGTCAAACAGGCTATTTTGAGTGCTTATGAATTGGTATTAGAAGAATATAGACAGCAGTTCAGAAATGTAGACACGGAAGCAGGTCAGAGTTATGTTTAGTTTGAAAGAAATAACCACAGTCATTTTGATAAATGTGTGCAGGCCTTAAAAATGGATAAGACCTGTGAGGCTGGACGAGTTTAAATACTCACTTCCACAGAAGGTAAGAATTCATGTGAATGAACAGGAACTTCAAGAAGTGAGAAGCGCAGCAGAAATGGCAGTTGTGTATGCATTGGTGCATGAGATGAAATTTAGCTCCTGGGAGGATTTTCATCCTGTTGAGGGATAGAAATTGAGAGAAGGGGAGATCCTACACTACAAAACAGAGAAAAGCACACTAGCAATAAGAGCATAAGACTTAGGAGTGGAAGTAAGGCCATTCGGCACATCGAGTCCACTCCGCCATTCAATCATGGCTGATGAGCATTTCAACTCCACTTACCCGCATTCTCCCTGTAGCCCTTAATTCCTTGTGACATCAATGGTTTACCAGCGGTGAAAAAGAAGCCCAAGGGGGTTGAAAGGTGGTGAAAGGCCTCAGGTGTTCTCACTATAACGGAGCAGAACACATAAAATTACAGTGCCGATGGTTTAAGAAGGGCACTAGGAAAGGTTGTTTTCACTGCAGTAAACTGGGACACACAGTGCTGGGGGTTGAAGGAAGAAACTTTGGGAAAAGATGTGGTAAAAGATTTTAAGCTAGTGGTATTAGTGAACCTGGTAAGGGAGACCCCAAGTAGAGTCGAGGAAATGCAGGAGAGTGCACAGCCTAGGCAGGGGATGTGTATGGAGTCAGTGCCTGATCTCTATAAAGAATTTGAATCCGTAGATAAAGCTTACTAAGAAAAAATGGGGTGTGGGGGAGGACAAGAAGTTATAATGTTTGCAAGATATGGGATCTGTTCAGTATCTAATAGTTGAGACACAAGGAGCTGGAAAGGCCCAACAGATCAGGCAGCATCCGAAGAGCAGGACAATCGACATATCAGGCATAAACCCATCGTCAGGAATGTGGCGGGGGGACAAGTGGGATGAAAGATAAATACGAGGGTAGGAGCTGGGCTGGATGGAGGGTCATTGGGAGGGAGATAGGAAAATGTAGGTGGCAGTGACAGTGATATGTCGGAAGGGAAGGTGGAGTGGATAGATGGGAAGGAAGATGGTGAGTTAGAACAGTTCAAAAGGGCAGTGCTAAGTTGAACGGTTGGATCTGGGATGAGTTTGGGGAGGGAAGACTTAGAAATTGGTGAAGTCAACGTTGATGCTGTATCGTTTGGAGGTCCAAATGTCCTACCACCGATCCACTTCACCCTCATCTCTAAGCTATCACCAACACCCCCTACCTGCACCTACCTATTGCCTTCCAATCTACCTCCCACCCAGCTCCATCCCCACACTCCTATTTATTTCTCAACCCCCTTCCCCCTCCCTTACCCCCCACTTTCCTGATGAAGGACTTATGCCTGAAACGTCAACTCTCCTCCCCCTCGGATGCTGCCGACCTGCTGTGCTTTTTCAGCCCTACACTTTTCAACTCTGATCTCCAGCATCTGCAGTCCTCACTTTCTCTCGGCCTCCAATAGTAAGAGATGGAAGTATTTTCACTCTTTCTGACATGTGACTCAACAGTGTGATAATTTGTGGAATGGGGACAGAAATTGAGCATTCCCTGTTTAACATTAGGTTGGAGTGCCAAGTCAAGGTTGGGGAAGTAACAGTGAGATTGAGTGACGGGGTGTCAGCTCCAGGAATGCAGTTTGTTCTTGGGAATGATATAGCAGGATCCAAGGTAGGAGAGGCACCCCTTGTGGTGGTGAAGCTAAAGTAAGACCAGGGAACAGAGGAATTAAAAGAATAATTCCCGGGGATTTTTACAGACAGTGTAGTAACAAGATCCCACTGTCATAAGTTACAACAGGAAGGAAAACCGAAAGTAAAAAACAGAGGAGTTGATGCACGGAATACTCAGGCTAAAGCATTTCTAGTGGCTGGAATGCACAAGGATGTGGTTAATTTTTGTTGTACATGTCATACATTCCAAATGGTAAGTACGTCACGGGCAGTAATAAAACCAGCACCGTTGTTGCCAATTCCTGTATTCGAAGAACCTTTCACGCGGGTTATGATCAATTGTGTAGCTCCCCATTCCAAATTAAAGTGGAAACCATTATCTGCTGATCATAATGGATGTGTCCACCAGATTTCCAGAGGCAATTCCATTACGGAGTGTTAAGGCAAAAGGGGAGGTGGAGGAGTCGGTAGGTTTCTTTACTCACTGTGGGCTACGCAGTGTGATTCAGTCAGACCAAAGGTCTCATTTTACCAATCAGCTGTTTAAGGACATCTTGGATAGCTTCAGCACATAGCAGTTTAAATCAAGTGCATCGCATCCCGAATCCCAGGGAGTCTTGGAAAGTTGGCATCAGATGCTGAAGACAATATAAACAGCGTACTGTCAGAATTACCCGAATGATAGGAATAAAGGATTTCTCATTATATTGTTTGCCATTAAAGATGCCCCAAATAAATCGACTCACTTTACTTCCTCTGAGTTAATATTCGTATATGAAGTGAGAGGTCCTTTGAAATTAATTAACTATAAACTGACAGGACCGAAATCGGAGATCTCACACTTGGATTATGTATGTGAGGTGAGGGAGAAATTAGATGGAGTAGGTGAGTTAGGTAAACAGCACCTGAAGAGGACACAGCATGGAATGAAGCAGGTGGCCGATAAAAACTCTGAAACTTTGACGATTTTCCGTGGGGATGACGTGCTAGAATTGCCACCAATGGTAGGAAATCCCTTCAAAGCCAGGTTTAGTGGCCCCTTTCAAATTAAAAAAGTGTTGAGTCAGTTCAACTATCTGGTAAAGATACTGGAGATGACAAAAAATGTTAGAGTACGTCATGTGAATGAATAATGCTACAGACACATTTAAGACTCAGGAACAGAGTTGTGGCCAGATGTACAAATTGTGTAATTCATCTGTATGATGTAGTGTTCTTTAGCAAGTGATTGAAAGCTCACATGTTACAGTTGGCAGACCATGTTGAACGATTACAAGAAGCAAACTTGCTAATAAACTTAAAGAAAACAGAATTCTCGAAGGCAGGGGTGAGGTTCTTGGGACATTACATTGGCCATGGAAGGTTGACCCCATGGAACACAAAGACGAAGG
>NW_025214837.1:5481-9254 GCF_004010195.1 Chiloscyllium plagiosum
AGGAGAAACTTCTTCACCCAGTGAGTGGTGGCTGTGTGGAATGCTCTGTCCCAGAGGGCAGTGGAGGCCCAGCCTCTGGATTCCCAGTCTCTGGATTCATTTAAGAAAGAGTTGGATAGAGCTCTCAAAGATAGTGGAATCAAGGGTTATGGAGATAAGGCAGGAACAGGATACTGATTAGGAATTATCAGCCATGATTATATTGAATGGTGGTGCAGGCTCGAAGGGCTGAATGGCCTACTCCTGCTCATATTGCCTATTGTCTATTGTCTAAGCATGGCCAGACAGATCATAGGGTGGAAATAGACTTGGACAGAGTAAGGCATGCAGGATACACTGTCCAGGACAAGCACTAGACAAGATCAACATGAATAAGATCAGCATTATTTGAACTTAGAGAGTCCATTCATCAGTCTAACGTGTTTTTCCTAATAGTTTATATGCCTTAATTAACTCTCCCCACATGAATGCGAAGTCGGCACGGTGGCACAGTGGTTAGCACTGCTGCCTCACAGCGCCAGAGACCCGGCTTCAATTCCCGTCTCAGGCGACTCTCTGTGTGGAGTTGGCACATTCGCCCCGTGTCTGCATGGATTTCCTCCGGGTGCTCCGCTTTCCTCCCACAATCCAAAAATGTGCAGGTTAGGTGAATTGGCCAAGTTAAATTGCCCGTAGTGGTAGGTGAAGGGGCAAATGCAGGGGAATGGGTCTGTGTGGGATGTGCTTCGGCGAGTCGGTGTGGAGTTGTTTCGCCGAAGGGCCTGTTTCCAGACTGTAAGTAATCTAATCTAATCAGCGTGTGAACCCGTACTGAACATTATGTTGTTCACAAGCCCCAACAACAGCCACAACACCTTCCATCTGAAACAGGTAGCCATTCCCACCAGCTCCCGTACTACATAGAGAACACCAGGCTGTCACCTCGGAGATGGAACATGCCTTTTTGAGACTTCACACAAGCCATATGGCTTCCCTCCTCACCGCGAGTAAACCACGTTAATGTCCCACGTGTGTATCATGAGCGATTGCGCCACGAGATACAACGTGGGGCAATCTGTCTGTGCAGCCTCTGCTCCAATTGGTCATCATATTAGAGCATCAATTAGGAGACAGTGAGGACTGCCCATGCTGGAGATCAGAGTACACAGTGGTTTGCTGGAAAAGCAGAGCAGGAGAGTCGACGTTTTGGGCTAGGACATTCATCAGGATCAGCATCAATTACCCTATTCTGCTCCTGTGTAAGTGCATTGAGGTGGGAATGGCCTCCTACTGTTCCTATATAATTGGCTCAACGGGCTGAATGGCCTCATTCTGTTCCTGTATAAGTGGCTCAACGGGCTGAATGGCCTCAATCTGTTTCTGTGTAATTGACTCAAAGGACTGTATGATTTCTTCCTTGTCTGGTTGGACATGGCCAAGGGCCGAATTGGGTTACCCCTGTTTCCTGTTTGACAGCTCGATGTGCTGACAAATGTGATGATGCCGCAACTTTAAGAGGTTATTTTGTCCTGGTTTCTTTTAAGAGAGAGATTGAACGAGCTGGCTAGTTAAGACCACTGGGTAAACAGCGAGGGAGGCCTTGGGTTTATTTTAATGCAGCTTGAATGGGTGTGGCCAACTCTCACAGATTAGGATCTCTGGGTTTTGGTTTCTCAGCAACATCAGAAAATATTGGGGTCTACACAGAGTTGGAAGCTACAGTGAATGTCTCCTGGCTGATACTCTCTCTGTATTTTCTCTTGCTGCTGTTTTTAATTCCTGGATTGGAGAAATGGTTGTGACATTCTGTGTCTGAACATTCATTTTTGCCAAGCGCTATATTGGAACAGTTCATTAGTAATCGCTCCACGATCTATTATTCTGTTAACTTGGCCAACAGAATTACAACCTCTTTTGTCCATGTCAATTGGCCATGATGTAGGAACAACACGTGTTTTCTTAAAAAGATGGTATTGAATGTGACGGTTTCTCTTCTCAAGAATGTTAGGGAGCAAGATGAATGAATGTATTTGAAGAAGAGGGAGATGGATATTGACCTGACAGAGAGTTGAGGGCGATGAAGAATTGGGTATGAAAGAGGACTTGAGACCAAGAGCAGATCAGTCATGATCTTAGTGAAGGACAAGGCAGGCTTGGGGAGTGAACGACCTGTCCCTGTTTCTGATGCTCTCACATTCTGTTATTGGAGAGTTAGTGGGTGTTATTGTCATAAATGTGCAATTACTGAATATTGCAGTCAGGAGGACCAGATGATTTTGTGAGCCATCTCTGGTGAGTGTATGGGCTGTATTCAGAGTCAATCTGCGTCGACAGCATCACCAACAAATAAAGCACAAGTTGCAGAGAGGGGAAGCTCTGTGAAGAGAGATGAGGGGCCTCTTTCATACCTGTGCCTGGATTTTCGGATTACATTTCCCAAATCACCTCAAATCGTGTGTGACAGTCTTGAGAGGCTGAATGGTCTCCTCTGTTTCTGTGCACCAGATTATAGGAGTAAGTGGCCGACTTGGGTAATATTTTAAGTGCCAGCTTTCATCTCAGTGTGGATTTATTATAATCAGGTTACCATTACTGAATTACATAATACACTTTGTATTGTTAAACAAATGCAAAATATTTGTCTCAACTGTAGGATATTGAGTGCACGTGCTGTGCTATCGAAATTAACTATGAACGTCTTCAATCGCTATTATCTGTAAGCTACAATATTAAGGAAAGAAATCCTGCAGTCACAGTTTGCCCAATGAAGGGTCTCGAATAGATTATTGTCACTGAACACCACCTCTAACGTGCAACTCCCCTCTTCCTAATACAATGACATGACACTAGACCGCTGATTACTGTCCAAGCTCTCCTCCCCATTGGCAGTGTCTGCAATCTGTCCCTCCTCCCCCAAACCACGCAAGGCAACCCAAGTTCAGGGTCTTTGAGAAATTCAAGGCCGGATTGTGCAAACATCCTGGAGACGGGGAGGATATTTTAAAGGGGGAGAGTGAGGAGGTGGTAATATCACACACTGGGCTGAGGGGTGGCAGATAGAGTTTAGTTTGGATTAATGCGAGGTATTGGATTTCGTAAATTAAACAAGAGCAGGACCTATACAATTAAAAGCAGGGCCTTTGGCAGTGTTGGAGAACAGAAACTTAGGCTATCAGGTATAATTCTTTAAAATTTGCATCTCAGATAGATAGTGTGGTAAAGGAGGTGTTTAACCTACTTGTCTTCATTGGTCAGACCTTTGAGTGTCGGAATTGGGATGTTATGTTGAGGGTGCACAGGATATTGGTGAGGCCTCTTCTTGAATACTGTGTCCAGTCTAGTCACCCAGCCCGCTCATTCCATAGGCACACCACCCTCTGGATGAAAAAGCTGCCCCTTAGGTCACTTTTAAGTGTTCCCCTCTCACCTTAAACCTGCTCCGTCTAGTTTTGGTCTCCCCACCCATAGAAAATACCTTGATTATTCACTTTGATATTACTGACGTTGATATTATAAAGCTGGAGAGGATCGAGCAGACATTAACCTGGATGTTGTTGGGAATGGAGGGAGTGAGCTATGAGGAGAGGCTGGATAGACTGGGACTCTTTTCTATGGAGAGTATGAGATTAAGGAGTAACTTTACAGATGTTTACAAAATAATGAGGGGTACAGAGAAGGTGAAGAGCTGATGTATTTGCCCGACAGTTGGGGATTCAAAACTCAGTGATATTTTAAGGTGTGAGGAAAAGGGTTGACAGTAGTCATGAGAGGTAATTATTTTAGACAGAATCTGG
>NW_025214837.1:10043-13752 GCF_004010195.1 Chiloscyllium plagiosum
TTCACTTCGTCTGGTTTGTATCAGGATTTTTGTTGCTCCATTGACAGCATGTCATTATTCGACTCTGTCCGTGGGAATATAGCCGTATTTCACTTTCTCACACTAGTGAGTGTCGCGGAATTTCAGTTGTTGCATGGGAACTGTGACGCTATAACAATCTCAATGTTTGCAGATGGCACCAAACCTGGAAGAATTGTAAAGTCTATGGAGGACAGTGTGGAACTCTAACAGGACAGTGATACGTTGGTGTAGTGTTCAGGTGTATGGCAGCTGGCGATCAGTACAGAGCAGTGTGAGCGATGCAGTTAGGTAGGAAAGACAATGAAAGACAGTTTAAAACAGGCCATACCGTTAAATAGGGGCTGCAGGAACAGAGAGCGCTGCATATATATGAGCATAGATTGTTGAAGATGTCAGGACAAGTGAGGAAAGCAGTAACTCTCACAGATTAGTTTCAGTTTCTGAGCTGTTTAAAGGGAGAGGTGTAGGAGGGAGTCTCGGTGCTCCCTTCCTGGGAGGTGGTGGAGACAATGTGTTGTGAGCCCACCCTCCTGCCCACCGAGACCATGGGGATTCCATTTGTACCAGCTCAACACAAAAGGGAGATGGCATCAGGGCCACGGCTTCTAAATTGTGCCGGGGGAAACGGAGCTGCCAGTGGGTTAAAAGTGAGAATTGCCCTTCACAGAACATGGCTCCTTGGTCAGTGTGACGTGGCTATTTCAGAATCTCTACACGAGGCGTCCCGGTCCTGTCCGGCTTGTACCAGGGTCCTCCCCACATGGCAGGGGTAGGGGGGTGAGGGAACGGATATCGGGCACTCCACCACCCGGCTTGGCCCTCTCTGTCCTATTCCAGGCTGTTTCTCCTGGAATTGGAGAAGGGGAGGGCTGGAGTGAGGGTGGGGGTGGGTGGCCCTGCTGTTAGTGCTGGTGTAGGTGGGGGTCAGTGTCATGGTGAGGTGTCCGGAGGGAATCAGTCCACAGTGTTGTATGCATGCAGCATTATTAGTGTAGGGGAGTGGGGTAAATTGGAGGGAAGGGGGTGGGTGGCGAAGGTGCTGCATGCAGTAGTGAGAATGGTGGAGCATGAGCCTTGTTCGGGGGTCGGTGCTATAACAGATATACAGTGAGTGTGAGGGAACAGACAGAATACGGTGACCCTTATCCTGAAAGAGCGGGGAAGGTTTTGAAACTTGACCTGTATTGCTGGGCATTTCTTCAGACCGCAGAAACTGCACTGAGGTAGGTGGTGAGCTCAGACCATGCTTGATGGGTCTGGTGGTGTGGCCTCCTCTGGAAAGAGAATGGTCTCATTCTGTACTAGCTCATCCACCAGCACCTCCTTGCCCATGATCTGTCATGCTCGAGGTAAACTGTGCAGGGCAGCTCCGAACTGAGAAAGATCAACCGTGTGCTCATTGGCCTTTTAAAGATGGCACCAGTGCCAGTGATAACAGAATATCCAGGGGCACCCGGACGATTGTGAGTACCACCCGCCAATATGGGTGGGAGAATCGGGCTGGTATTGAATGATAGAGACACCATGGGGTTGGGTGGGTAGTTAATGAGGTGAGTCCGATACGATAGCACCAGGAAACTATCTCAGCCTCGTGCGGACGATCCCTCAGTCACATTCATGGAAAATCAAACAAAGATTGTTAGAATCTGCCCAATGAGTCATAGATTCGGTTGAAAGCAATTCCAGTAACAAAGATGCAGAACAAATGCTCATCTGGCCACACACCAATATCCTTTTTTCCCATCTTTCCTGGGAAGATAGGTTCATGTTAGAGGATGTTATCGAAGTGTCTACATTTGAACATTCTGAAACCTAGGAACACATCCTTCCATGATACTGTCTCTCAGTCTCCCCCTCTCTGTCTATTCCCCAAACCAATCCCATGTAGTGATATTCAAACTGATTCCCCCGCGATCTCTCTCTGGCGCTGATGTGTCATATCCACAGTACTCTCTTGTCATGGTAGAATGGAGATATGAAGCTGTTAATGGGTGGGAGTTGCAGATCCTGTCACTTCCAGCACGGGCTGCAAGTTTCCCCTACTGCGCAGGGATCTAACACAGTGTTACTGAGGAATGCAGTGGGTTGGTGTACAGAGCTCTACATGCCGGGAGGGTAACTGCTCCTGGTTTACAGATCAATGTAATGGGGTGGGGTACACAGTGCTATATGTTGGTTGGGTAACTGCTCCTGGTTTACAGATCAATGCACTGGGGTGGTGTACACAGTCCTACATACTGGGAGGGTAACTGCTTCAGTGATATTTTAAGGTGTGAGGAAAAGGGTTGACAGTAGTCATGAGAGGTAATTATTTTAGACAGAATCTGGTTTATGTGTGGAATGAACTCCCAGAGCAATTGTTGAAAGCAGGGAAAGTTACAATGTTTGAAGGACATTTAGATCAGTACATGGATAAGACATCAGTTTGGTTGGTGCTGTGAGCAGCTGCCCTCTCCCTCCCCCTCTCTGAATGAATCTCTGTTGGTTTTCACTCTCTGCCAATGCAGGTGCAGTGGCGTGGGGAGGCCAGCAGAGGGTGGCATTGCATTACTCAAAGCACCACAGAGACTGCCAGACCTGCCCCACACAGAGACACACAGATACACACACACAGGAATTGTCAGGGCGCGACATGAAGCTCATCTGGTAACTTAAACTAAACATAAAGAAATGCTCAATTTGCCTCATAAACTGTTAAAATATGAGTGACAGAGAACTCCCACATTCCACTATTTACATAATAACATCAATTTATTTTTTAATTCTGAGAGGGAACATTTTACATCAAGCATTCTGAATTCTGAGACCTCCTTTCTTTTAACTGCTTATTACCCCACTCCAACTATATAATGATATACTGTTTCAAAAAGACACTTATTAAAATTGCACTCATTTAATTTCAAAATCACACAGCAGCTGTTGTTTGTGTGTTTTCTTGTGGCCATGGATCTCTCTGGGTCGTCGTCTTTCTTTTTACTGCGAATATGTTCCATATGAAAAGGTACCTTTGATAGAGAGTGTTTCCTAAACTCTTGGATCTGTGTTGATGGCATTTACTCTGTCTGCAATTTTCTAAATGCCTGCATTTTTAATATGCACAACGTCGGATCATCTCATTGGTTCAACTTCTGAAAACCAATACATTCAAACTTGATTTGGTTTTAGTATCATGCGGCATAATTTAAAGTGTTTGGTAAAATTCGAATTATTGTCCAAGGAGCAACCATCTCAGGGATCTATTTCACAGCCAAATGTGACATATTTTCAGTTGTCCTTCACACTCTGGGTCTGCCATCCTCTCATATCACAGGTGCTTGGTAGCTCTCAGTTCAGAACAGCTTTCCCTCTCTCTTAAAGGTACATGCACACTTTCGACTTCATGACATTAATACCCTGATGTCAATACAGAAACTTGGAGCCAATCTGGAATTCTCTTCTCTATGGTTTGTCAATATTTCATTCACTTCGTCTAGTTTGTATCAGGATTTTTATTGCTCCATTGACAGCATGTCATTATTCGACTCTGTCCGTTTGGAATATAGCGGGATTTCACTTGCTCACACTCGTGAGAGTCGCAGAATTTCAGTTATTGCATGGGAACTGTGACGCTATAACAATCTCAATGTTTGTAGATGGCACCAAACCTAGAAGAATTGTGAAGTCTATGGAGGACAGTGTGGAACTCTAA
>NW_025214837.1:14610-16170 GCF_004010195.1 Chiloscyllium plagiosum
TGCCATGCTCGAGGTAAACTGTGCAGGGCAGCTCCGAACTGAGAAAGCTCAACCGTGTGCCCATTGGCCTTTTAAAGATGGCACCAGTGCCAGGGATCACGGAATATCCAGGGGCACCCGGGCGATTGTGAGTACCACGCGTCAAGATGGGTGGGAGAATCGGGCTGGTATTGAATGAGAGAGACATCATGGGGTGGGCTGGGTAGTTAATGAGGTGAGTCCGACACGATAGCACCAGGAAACTATCTCAGCCTCGTGCGGACGATCCCTCAGTCACACTCATGGAAAATCAAACAAAGATAAATTATTGTTAGAATCTGCCCAATGAGTCATAGATTCAGTTGAAAGCAATTCCAGTAACAAAGATGCAGAACAAATGCTCATCTGGCCTCACACCAATATCTTGTTTTCCCATCTTTCCTGGGAAGACAGTTCATGTTATAGGATGTTATCGAAGTGTCTACATTTGAACATTCTGAAACCTGGGAACACATCCTTCCATGATACTGTCTCTCAGTCTCACCCTCTCTGTCTAGTCCCCAAACCACTCCCATGTCGTGAAATTCAAACTGATTCCCCCGCGATCTCTCTCTGGCACTGATGTTCATATCCACAGTACCCCCTTGTCATGGTAGAATGGAGATATGAAGCTGTTAATGGGTGGGAGTTGCACATCCTGTCACTTCCAGCACGGGATGCAAGTTTCCCCTACTGCGCAGGGATCTAACACAGTGTTAATGACGAATGCAGTGGGTTGGTGTACAGAGCTCTACATGCCGGGAGGGTAACTGCTCCTGGTTTACAGATCAATGCACTGGGGTGGGGTACACAGTGCTATATGTTGGTTGGGTAACTGCTCCTGGCTTACAGATCAATGCACTGGGTTGGTGCACACAGTCCTACATGCTGGGAGGGTAACTGCTCCTGGTTTACAGATCAATGCACTGGGGTGGTGGACACAGTCCTACATTCTGGGAGGGTAACTGCTCCTGGGTTACAGATTAATTCACGGGTGATCACTGCACAGATCGCTGTGCTGGTCAGTCATTCTGGTTGAGGTTTACAGATACTGCAATGATTTGGTCTGTGCAGTTCCCCATGCTGGATGGATATTTGTTTCAGGTTCACACATAAGTGCCCTGCTGTGTCTGCTCATCTCCCCGTGCTGGACAGATATGTAGCCTGTGCACAGTACATCATGACGGTGGGGTGCAGGAGGGGAAAGGATATGGACAGCTGAAGGAGATCCTGGAACGTTCTGTCCCCGACATTCTATAACTGACATCCCCGGAACGTTCTGTCCCCAACATTCCAAAACTGACATTTTTGTCAGTAATTCCGACCTTCCCATTTGTTATTCCAGATCCAATTATTTTAATAAATCCCTGAATACAGTGGCACATTTGAAAATCTCACTGGGTCCCCGATCAAACGGGTCCCTTTGCCTCCAGGCTGATGGATAATGGGTTTGTTTTCCTTCCTCACAGTTAACGTAGTGACCATCTACGTCCTGCTTTATAAAGATTGTGGATTGTCTCCATGTGTCAGACGTTACCTGGG
>NW_025214837.1:16791-52435 GCF_004010195.1 Chiloscyllium plagiosum
CCATCCGGGATTTTCTCATTTCAGTTCAGTGTTTCAGCAATGGGGCAACCTGTCGCTATGGTAACAGACTGAGGGTAGCGCTGGTTTGTCCACCCTTATCCGACAGGGGGTTACAGGGAAACATTTCAATGTTCCTCACAACTCAGGGGCCAGTGAGAAAAGGACCCATCCCACAGACTGTATCCATCATTTCCATTTATAAACAATAAAAATGTTGATTAAAGCGTGCCGAGCAGCAGAGTGACTAATGTTGTTGTGTGTCTTTGTATTGGAGAAGCTGAGCTGGAGAGAGACAGACTCAGCCCCAAGTCCTGGTCCTCAGTGAAGGGGAGGGCACAGCGTCCTGAGCTAAGGAGCTGGGTTTAACTCCCTCTGTTCCCCCCCACTCCAACCTGACCTCCTCATTTCCTCTCCCCTACTCTTTCTCCTCATTTCTCTCCCTCTTTCTCTCTCTGCACACTCTCTCTTTCTCACCACGTCTCCATTTCACTCTCCCTCATCCACTTTCTCTCTCTCACACACACCCCTAACCCTGATTTCTCCACCTGCCTCCATTCTTTCCTCTCCCCCTCCCCTGCACTCACTCTCTCCTGCCGTCTGCCCTCCTCCCGCAATACCGTCTCTACTCCATTTTCCCCCTCCTCCCACCTCCCATCTCTCTCTATCATCTCACAACCACCCCTCCAACCACATGCAGCCAAAGCACAAACCTTCCCCACCCCCAGCCCAGGCTGGATTAGAGGAAGAGGGAGAAGTCAGAGAGACAGAGTGTGTCAGAGAGAGAGGAAGTGGCAGGAGGGAGAGAGATTTGGTCAGAGAGAAACAGAGCGAGGTGGGGAGAAAGAGAGACCTAGATAGGGGGCAGCCCAGGCTGGATTAGAGGAAGAGGGAGAAGTCAGAGAGACAGAGTGTGTCAGAGAGAGAGGAAGTGGCAGGAGGGAGAGAGATTTGGTCAGAGAGAAACAGAGCGAGGTGGGGAGAAAGAGAGACCTAGATAGGGGGATCGAGAGTGAGAGAAGGTGAAGAGAGACTGAAGGAGCAGGGCGATAGTGAGAGAGTGAGAGAGTGAGAGACTGAAGGAGCAGGGCGATAGTGAGAGAGTGAGAGAGTGAGAGACTGAAGGAGCAGGGCGTTAGTGAGAGAGTGAGAGACTGAAGGAGCAGGGCGATAGTGAGAGAGTGAGAGACTGAAGGAGCAGGGCGATAGTGAGAGAGTGAGAGACTGAAGGAGCAGGGCGATAGTGAGAGAGTGAGAGACTGAAGGAGCAGGGCGATAGTGAGAGAGTGAGAGACTGAAGGAGCAGGGCGATAGTGAGAGAGTGAGAGACTGAAGGAGCAGGGCGATAGTGAGAGAGTGAGAGACTGAAGGAGCAGGGCGATAGTGAGAGAGTGAGAGACTGAAGGAGCAGGGCGATAGTGAGAGAGTGAGAGACTGAAGGAGCAGGGCGATAGTGAGAGAGTGAGAGACTGAAGGAGCAGGGCGATAGTGAGAGAGTGAGAGACTGAAGGAGCAGGGCGATAGTGAGAGAGTGAGAGACTGAAGGAGCAGGGCGATAGTGAGAGAGTGAGAGACTGAAGGAGCAGGGCGATAGTGAGAGAGTGAGAGACTGAAGGAGCAGGGCGATAGTGAGAGAGTGAGAGACTGAAGGAGCAGGGCGATAGTGAGAGAGTGAGAGACTGAAGGAGCAGGGCGATAGTGAGAGAGTGAGAGACTGAAGGAGCAGGGCGATAGTGAGAGAGTGAGAGACTGAAGGAGCAGGGCGATAGTGAGAGAGTGAGAGACTGAAGGAGCAGGGCGATAGTGAGAGAGTGAGAGACTGAAGGAGCAGGGCGATAGTGAGAGAGTGAGAGACTGAAGGAGCAGGGCGATAGTGAGAGAGTGAGAGACTGAAGGAGCAGGGCGATAGTGAGAGAGTGAGAGACTGAAGGAGCAGGGCGATAGTGAGAGAGTGAGAGACTGAAGGAGCAGGGCGATAGTGAGAGAGTGAGAGACTGAAGGAGCAGGGCGATAGTGAGAGAGTGAGAGACTGAAGGAGCAGGGCGATAGTGAGAGAGTGAGAGACTGAAGGAGCAGGGCGATAGTGAGAGAGTGAGAGACTGAAGGAGCAGGGCGATAGTGAGAGAGTGAGAGACTGAAGGAGCAGGGCGATAGTGAGAGAGTGAGAGACTGAAGGAGCAGGGCGATAGTGAGAGAGTGAGAGACTGAAGGAGCAGGGCGATAGTGAGAGAGTGAGAGACTGAAGGAGCAGGGCGATAGTGAGAGAGTGAGAGACTGAAGGAGCAGGGCGATAGTGAGAGAGTGAGAGACTGAAGGAGCAGGGCGATAGTGAGAGAGTGAGAGACTGAAGGAGCAGGGCGATAGTGAGAGAGTGAGAGACTGAAGGAGCAGGGCGATAGTGAGAGAGTGAGAGACTGAAGGAGCAGGGCGATAGTGAGAGAGTGAGAGACTGAAGGAGCAGGGCGATAGTGAGAGAGTGAGAGACTGAAGGAGCAGGGCGATAGTGAGAGAGTGAGAGACTGAAGGAGCAGGGCGATAGTGAGAGAGTGAGAGACTGAAGGAGCAGGGCGATAGTGAGAGAGTGAGAGACTGAAGGAGCAGGGCGATAGTGAGAGAGTGAGAGACTGAAGGAGCAGGGCGATAGTGAGAGAGTGAGAGACTGAAGGAGCAGGGCGATAGTGAGAGAGTGAGAGACTGAAGGAGCAGGGCGATAGTGAGAGAGTGAGAGACTGAAGGAGCAGGGCGATAGTGAGAGAGTGAGAGACTGAAGGAGCAGGGCGATAGTGAGAGAGTGAGAGACTGAAGGAGCAGGGCGATAGTGAGAGAGTGAGAGACTGAAGGAGCAGGGCGATAGTGAGAGAGTGAGAGACTGAAGGAGCAGGGCGATAGTGAGAGAGTGAGAGACTGAAGGAGCAGGGCGATAGTGAGAGAGTGAGAGACTGAAGGAGCAGGGCGATAGTGAGAGAGTGAGAGACTGAAGGAGCAGGGCGATAGTGAGAGAGTGAGAGACTGAAGGAGCAGGGCGATAGTGAGAGAGTGAGAGACTGAAGGAGCAGGGCGATAGTGAGAGAGTGAGAGACTGAAGGAGCAGGGCGATAGTGAGAGAGTGAGAGACTGAAGGAGCAGGGCGATAGTGAGAGAGTGAGAGACTGAAGGAGCAGGGCGATAGTGAGAGAGTGAGAGACTGAAGGAGCAGGGCGATAGTGAGAGAGTGAGAGACTGAAGGAGCAGGGCGATAGTGAGAGAGTGAGAGACTGAAGGAGCAGGGCGATAGTGAGAGAGTGAGAGACTGAAGGAGCAGGGCGATAGTGAGAGAGTGAGAGACTGAAGGAGCAGGGCGATAGTGAGAGAGTGAGAGACTGAAGGAGCAGGGCGATAGTGAGAGAGTGAGAGACTGAAGGAGCAGGGCGATAGTGAGAGAGTGAGAGACTGAAGGAGCAGGGCGATAGTGAGAGAGTGAGAGACTGAAGGAGCAGGGCGATAGTGAGAGAGTGAGAGACTGAAGGAGCAGGGCGATAGTGAGAGAGTGAGAGACTGAAGGAGCAGGGCGATAGTGAGAGAGTGAGAGACTGAAGGAGCAGGGCGATAGTGAGAGAGTGAGAGACTGAAGGAGCAGGGCGATAGTGAGAGAGTGAGAGACTGAAGGAGCAGGGCGATAGTGAGAGAGTGAGAGACTGAAGGAGCAGGGCGATAGTGAGAGAGTGAGAGACTGAAGGAGCAGGGCGATAGTGAGAGAGTGAGAGACTGAAGGAGCAGGGCGATAGTGAGAGAGTGAGAGACTGAAGGAGCAGGGCGATAGTGAGAGAGTGAGAGACTGAAGGAGCAGGGCGATAGTGAGAGAGTGAGAGACTGAAGGAGCAGGGCGATAGTGAGAGAGTGAGAGACTGAAGGAGCAGGGCGATAGTGAGAGAGTGAGAGACTGAAGGAGCAGGGCGATAGTGAGAGAGTGAGAGACTGAAGGAGCAGGGCGATAGTGAGAGAGTGAGAGACTGAAGGAGCAGGGCGATAGTGAGAGAGTGAGAGACTGAAGGAGCAGGGCGATAGTGAGAGAGTGAGAGACTGAAGGAGCAGGGCGATAGTGAGAGAGTGAGAGACTGAAGGAGCAGGGCGATAGTGAGAGAGTGAGAGACTGAAGGAGCAGGGCGATAGTGAGAGAGTGAGAGACTGAAGGAGCAGGGCGATAGTGAGAGAGTGAGAGACTGAAGGAGCAGGGCGATAGTGAGAGAGTGAGAGACTGAAGGAGCAGGGCGATAGTGAGAGAGTGAGAGACTGAAGGAGCAGGGCGATAGTGAGAGAGTGAGAGACTGAAGGAGCAGGGCGATAGTGAGAGAGTGAGAGACTGAAGGAGCAGGGCGATAGTGAGAGAGTGAGAGACTGAAGGAGCAGGGCGATAGTGAGAGAGTGAGAGACTGAAGGAGCAGGGCGATAGTGAGAGAGTGAGAGACTGAAGGAGCAGGGCGATAGTGAGAGAGTGAGAGACTGAAGGAGCAGGGCGATAGTGAGAGAGTGAGAGACTGAAGGAGCAGGGCGATAGTGAGAGAGTGAGAGACTGAAGGAGCAGGGCGATAGTGAGAGAGTGAGAGACTGAAGGAGCAGGGCGATAGTGAGAGAGTGAGAGACTGAAGGAGCAGGGCGATAGTGAGAGAGTGAGAGACTGAAGGAGCAGGGCGATAGTGAGAGAGTGAGAGACTGAAGGAGCAGGGCGATAGTGAGAGAGTGAGAGACTGAAGGAGCAGGGCGATAGTGAGAGAGTGAGAGACTGAAGGAGCAGGGCGATAGTGAGAGAGTGAGAGACTGAAGGAGCAGGGCGATAGTGAGAGAGTGAGAGACTGAAGGAGCAGGGCGATAGTGAGAGAGTGAGAGACTGAAGGAGCAGGGCGATAGTGAGAGAGTGAGAGACTGAAGGAGCAGGGCGATAGTGAGAGAGTGAGAGACTGAAGGAGCAGGGCGATAGTGAGAGAGTGAGAGACTGAAGGAGCAGGGCGATAGTGAGAGAGTGAGAGACTGAAGGAGCAGGGCGATAGTGAGAGAGTGAGAGACTGAAGGAGCAGGGCGATAGTGAGAGAGTGAGAGACTGAAGGAGCAGGGCGATAGTGAGAGAGTGAGAGACTGAAGGAGCAGGGCGATAGTGAGAGAGTGAGAGACTGAAGGAGCAGGGCGATAGTGAGAGAGTGAGAGACTGAAGGAGCAGGGCGATAGTGAGAGAGTGAGAGACTGAAGGAGCAGGGCGATAGTGAGAGAGTGAGAGACTGAAGGAGCAGGGCGATAGTGAGAGAGTGAGAGACTGAAGGAGCAGGGCGATAGTGAGAGAGTGAGAGACTGAAGGAGCAGGGCGATAGTGA
Source organism: Chiloscyllium plagiosum (assembly GCF_004010195.1). Lineage (NCBI taxonomy): Eukaryota > Metazoa > Chordata > Chondrichthyes > Orectolobiformes > Hemiscylliidae > Chiloscyllium > Chiloscyllium plagiosum. Next base: position 22,131 of record NW_025214837.1, read on the forward strand.
GAGAGTGAGAGACTGAAGGAGCAGGGCGATAGTGAGAGAGTGAGAGACTGAAGGAGCAGGGCGATAGTGAGAGAGTGAGAGACTGAAGGAGCAGGGCGATAGTGAGAGAGTGAGAGACTGAAGGAGCAGGGCGATAGTGAGAGAGTGAGAGACTGAAGGAGCAGGGCGATAGTGAGAGAGTGAGAGACTGAAGGAGCAGGGCGATAGTGAGAGAGTGAGAGACTGAAGGAGCAGGGCGATAGTGAGAGAGTGAGAGACTGAAGGAGCAGGGCGATAGTGAGAGAGTGAGAGACTGAAGGAGCAGGGCGATAGTGAGAGAGTGAGAGACTGAAGGAGCAGGGCGATAGTGAGAGAGTGAGAGACTGAAGGAGCAGGGCGATAGTGAGAGAGTGAGAGACTGAAGGAGCAGGGCGATAGTGAGAGAGTGAGAGACTGAAGGAGCAGGGCGATAGTGAGAGAGTGAGAGACTGAAGGAGCAGGGCGATAGTGAGAGAGTGAGAGACTGAAGGAGCAGGGCGATAGTGAGAGAGTGAGAGACTGAAGGAGCAGGGCGATAGTGAGAGAGTGAGAGACTGAAGGAGCAGGGCGATAGTGAGAGAGTGAGAGACTGAAGGAGCAGGGCGATAGTGAGAGAGTGAGAGACTGAAGGAGCAGGGCGATAGTGAGAGAGTGAGAGACTGAAGGAGCAGGGCGATAGTGAGAGAGTGAGAGACTGAAGGAGCAGGGCGATAGTGAGAGAGTGAGAGACTGAAGGAGCAGGGCGATAGTGAGAGAGTGAGAGACTGAAGGAGCAGGGCGATAGTGAGAGAGTGAGAGACTGAAGGAGCAGGGCGATAGTGAGAGAGTGAGAGACTGAAGGAGCAGGGCGATAGTGAGAGAGTGAGAGACTGAAGGAGCAGGGCGATAGTGAGAGAGTGAGAGACTGAAGGAGCAGGGCGATAGTGAGAGAGTGAGAGACTGAAGGAGCAGGGCGATAGTGAGAGAGTGAGAGACTGAAGGAGCAGGGCGATAGTGAGAGAGTGAGAGACTGAAGGAGCAGGGCGATAGTGAGAGAGTGAGAGACTGAAGGAGCAGGGCGATAGTGAGAGAGTGATTTCCCAAATATCATTCCACGTTTCTATAGAGATTTCTAGTCCCAAATCCTGATCCCATGTTTTAAGCAGATTATCCATATCTCCCGATACTTCATCATGTAGTAAATGATAAATAGTACTGACGGAAGATACCCCCACTGGTCGTAGGACACTACATTCTCTAACCCCCCGGTGCATAGGGGGTTGTTTTATGTGAATTGCCCTCATTTTGCCGCATTATATTCCAAGCCTTGATTGTATTTAGTAGTATCGGGTTTTTATAGTGATCTGTAATGATTTTCCTCTTGTCTGAGAATAAAAAGTTAATAAGTGGGTATTTTACTTGAGAGGCCTCGATGTCCAACCAGATTGATTGTGGATCAGACAAGACCCAATCAGCTATGTAACTTAATAGGGAACTTAACTGATATTTCCTAAAGTCTGGGAAGTCCAATCCACCCCTTGCCTGTGGAAGCTGTAGCTTCTTCAGCTTAATGAGGGGCCGCCTATGATTCCAGATAAAGGAACCCAGCCAGCCATATAATTTACATAAAGCCGTCCTCGGCAGCATCACTGGAAGCATTCTCATAGGATATAGGAGACGGGGCAGGACATTCATTATGATTAATGCTATTCTACCCAACCAGGAAATTGGTAGGTCTCCCATCGCTTGAGGTCCTGCCTTATCCTTTCCAATAAATACACAAAATTAGCGTTATACAACTGACCAAATACTGGAGTAATAAAAATGCCTAAATATAAGAAGCCCTCCAGGGACCAACGAAAGGGAAAAAGGGATCCATCCGCTAAGCGGGGTATCATAGCAAGACCACCCATTGGCATAGCCTCCGATTTGGATAAATTAATTTTATAGACTGAGAATGCACTAAATGTGTTGATAACTTGGATTAGGCGAAGTATGGACATCAGAGGGTTACTGAAGAATAGAAGAACATCATCTGCATAAAGGGTAATTTTTATGTTTAGCTGTACCAATCCTTGGGGCCACTATATTAGGATCAGCTCGTATAGCTTCTGCTAGTGGTTCAATTATTAGCGTAAATAACAATGGCGAGAGGGGACATCCCTGACGGCAGCCCCTACCCACACTGAAGATATCTGAACCTAATCCATTGGTAACCATAACTGCTTTGGGATCACTATACAATATTGAGACCCATTTGCTAAACACCTGTCCAACGCCAAACCTCTCCAATGTGTAAAACAAATATGACCATTCGACCCTATCAAATGCCTTTTCCGCGTCTAATGAAACCACTACTCCTGGTATCTTTCCCTGATGACAGGCTTGAATCATATTCAGAGCCGTTCTAATATTATTAGATGATCTACGGCCCTTAATAAACCCCGTCTGATCCTCCTTTATAATACGTGGCAGTATCCTTTCTAGTCTCAGTGCTAACATTTTAGAAAGGATTTTAAAATCTACATTTAGCAAGGATACTGGTCTGTATGATGTACAATCTTCTGGGTCCTTTCCTTTTTTAAGGATAAGAGAGATATTTGCCTCTTTCAGCGAAGATGGGAGACAGCCCTGATATTATGCATAGTTATACATGTCCATAAGTGGACCAGTCAATATTTCTGTAAATTCTTTATAGAATTCATCTTGAAAACCATCTGGGCCCGGCGCATTACCATTTTGAAGTTGCCTAATTGCATCAAGTATTTCTTGGAGTGTAAGAGGAGCATTTAGGACCGATACTTGTTCCAGAGTTAGGCCTGGTAAAGTCAATTTTTTTAAAAAAATGACTGCATCCTCCTTGTCCTATCTTCACAACCCTGTGATTTATATAACTCAGAACAAAATTCTCTAAAGATCGCATTAATCTTTTTATGATCATGAGTCACAATACCTGTACTTTCCTTGATAGATGTAATAGTCTGAGGGGCCTTTTTTTTCTTTGCAAGAAATGCTAAGTATTTACCAAGTTTGTCGCCATATTCAAATAACGTTTGTTTTGCAAATAATATTTCCCTCTTAGCCGTTTGAGTAAGCGTAGTGTTTAGAGTTGTCCTAAGAGCTGTAATCCTTTGCAATTTAATAATAGAAGGTCTATCAGTGTATTCTGTTTCAGCCGCTTTTAAGCGGGCTTCAAACAGACGCTATTGTTCTCCCTTCAATTTCTTCTGGGTCGCTGAGTAGGAGATGATCAAACATTACGTGTAAGCTTTGATGGTCTCCCACATCATTGACGAGTTGCTAGCTGCACCTGAATTAATTTCTAAAAAACTTTTAAATTCTTGAGATAAATCCTTTACAAATTTACTATCTTTCAGTAGGAAGGGGTCCATATGCCAATGCCGAGGGGATGTCCCATTGTTCCTCGCCTTAGTTTCCATATATGCAGCAGCGTGGTCAGAAATTGCTATACTACCTATTTCACAGGATGAAATGGAATTTAAAAAAAATCGAGGGAGCAAAAAACATATCAATTCTGGTATAACATTTATGTGGATTCGAGTAGAAAGAAAAATCTCTGCCCTGTGGATGAAGACATCTCCATACATCTACTAATCCTAATTCTTTGTTCAGATCCATCAATTGTCTAGATCTGGGAGATACTCCTGCAGTACTCTTGGGAATCCTATCTATTTCTGGATCCATAATACAATTAAAGTCTCCCCCTATAATGATATGACGGGCACCAAAAGCCATCAATTTTGAAAAGGCTTCCGTTATAAATTTAAAAGGGGGTGCCGGGGGGCAGTACAAATTTAAAATCCCATATTCCTCTCCATTTATGAGGGCTTTAATCAAGATATATCGTCTGATTCGTCTTTTATCTGCTTTAGGATTTTGAAAGGGAAATTCTTCCGAACAAGAATAACAACTCCCCTGTTTTTTTGAGCTAAAAGAAGAAAAAAGGCCTGATCAAATTCCCCCTGTCGTAATTTCAAGTGTTCTTTATCCGACAGGTGTGTCTCCTGTAGGAGAGCTATATCAACTCTTTCTTTCTTAAGATTTGATAATATTTTCTTTCTTTTGACTGGCGAATTACTCCCCTTGACATTCCAGGTGCACCATTAAGCCGACTGATCAACCATAATCTTCTGGGCCAATCCGAGACCCCTCGGGAGGGGGAACCCTATCCAGAACATCCCGAGCGTAGAACATTTAAAATTTACAAAAATAAAACCTCTTTAATACATCCACAACAATACAATAAAAAACTATTTCTAAATAAAAAAAATATAAAACGTATCTAAGTGGAGATTTTCCCCCTTGTTCCCAGGGGGTGTCACTTCCTCTCCAAAAGTCCATCATATCCTCTCCCAACCAATGCCCCACCCTTAACCCAGGCACTCTTCAATAAAATGAGGAGAATATAAAATAATAACAGAAAACAATCCCGGGGGAGGTGGGGGGGGGGGGGGGGTGGTGGAGAAAATCAAATCCCTGTCCCCACCACCCATGATAATATTAAACAGTAAGGTAAGAGAAAAAAAACGTGGGGATATAAACCAAAGCGGGGGGAAAGGCAAACCGACATCCATTATGTCTTACTGTTTATGTCAGTGAGTCCAAGAATTCGTTAGCCTTTTCTGGTGATCCAAAGTTATATACGGATCCTTCATGGTTAAAGCGTAACGTTGCTGGGTAGCGTAAGGAGTACTGAATATTTAAGTCCCTTAAACGCTTCTTCACCTCGTCAAATGCCTTCCTCTTTCGAACCAGAGCCGGGGAAAAGTCCTGAAATAGCATGATCTTGGATCCTTTATAGATCATAGCTTTGGGGTCATTTCCGAGATTTCTAGAGGCTTCTAGGAGTATCTGCCTTTCCTTGTAGCTCTGCAGCCGGAACAGGATCGGGCGTGGACGCTGGTTTGAGCCGGGCCCGCTTATTTCGACCCGGTAGGCCCATTCCACCCTTACCTGGCCTGATCCAGCTTGCAGATTTAAAAGCTGTGGCAGCCACTGCTCCAGGAATGCTGTAAGCTGGCCTTCCTCTTCCCGTTCGGGAAGGCCCAGCAAACGAATATTTTTTCGACGACCTCGATTATCAATATGATTTTCCAAGGTCCGAACTCGCTGCTCGAGAGTTCGGACCTGATCCACGGCCGATTGAGCTGTAGTTTCGGAGGTCGCGGCCTTTAACTCCGCCCCTCCGATTCGGCACTCGATTTCTTGGATTTCTCGGTCGTGCTTCTGCAGCGCGGGCGAGAGTGAGTCCCAACGATTTCTGGATTCTGCAATAAAGGCATCGATCTTCGAAGCCAGCTTGGAAATCATTTCTGCAAGGCTTGTCACTGTAGGCAAGTCCCCCGGTGCGGCTGTGGACGCCTCTGCTGCAGCTGGAGAGGGTGGGGGAGGGGTTCCCGCTTGCTGAGAGCTGCGGGCTCCCTTCCCTTTAGTAATTTTTACTAAGGATTAAATTGTTTAAATGTAATATTACACAACTAATTAAATTACACAACTATTATAAATGATTTGGTGAGCGTGGTAGTGGGTGGGTGACCCACTGTACCCAAGTCTTGGGAGGAACACGATAGACGCAGTCTTGCTGGGTTGCCGCCATCTTGGATCCCCGCATTCGCTTTCTTAATCACGGACTGAATCTGCATGTTTACCTTTAGAGAATCCTCAACTAGCACTCCAAGATCCCTCTGTACTTTGGCTTTACGAATTTTCTCACCGTTTAGAAAGTAGTCCATGATGGCATTCTTTTTTCCAAAGTACAAGATCTCGCATTTGCTCACATTGAATTCCATCAGCCATTTCCTGGACCACTCTTCCAAACTGTCTAGATCCTTCTGCAGCCTTACCACTTCCTCAGTACTACCTGCCTGTCCACCTAACCTTGTATCATCGGCAAACTTCGCTCGAATTCCCCCAGTCCCTTCGTCTAGATCATTAATATATAACGTGAACAGCTGCGGCCCCAACACTGAACCCTGCCGGACACCGCTTGTCACTGGCTGCCATTCCGAAAAAGAACCTTTTATCCGTTGGGCTACGGGGTGGTTGGGTTGGTTGGTCCGGGTGTCCTAGAGTTGTTCTCTGAAACGTTCCGCCTTCCTAACCTGCAATCTTCTTCCTGACCTCTCCGCCCCCACCCCACTCCGGCCTATCACCCTCACCTTGACCTCCCTCCACCTATCGCATTTCCAACGCCCCTCCCGAAGTCCTTCCTCCCTACCTTTTATCTTAGCCTGCTGGACACACTTTCCTCATTCCTGAAGAAGGGCCTATGACCGGAACGTCGATTCTCCTGTTCCTGGGATGCTGCCTGACCTGCTGCGCTTTTTCAGCAACACATTTTCAGCTCTGATCTCCAGCATCTGCAGTCCTCACTTTCTCCTAGTTAAGAATTGGACTTTGGGTATTGTGTTTCCTAATCGGGCATAGATTATAAGTGCTATACAGGACTTTGTTTCGTCCATGATGGAGTACTGTATGTATTTCTGGGAGCCACATTACAGGAAGGATGTGATTGTACTGGAGAGTTTGCAGAGGAGATTCACCAGGATGTCCCCTAGGATGGTGCATATCAGCTATGGAGAGAGGCTGGCTAAACTCGGGTTGTTTACTTTGGAGCATAAAAGGCTGGGAGGATGTGCTTCAGAAGGATAAGATTATGAGCGACACGGACAGGGTGGATAGGCAGCAGATGTTCCTTTTAGTCAGAGGATCAAGAACAAAGGAGCACACTTTTAAAGTGAAACGTTTGACATTCAGAGAGGATTTAAACATTATTTTCACCTAGAGGGTGTTGTGTTCTGGGATTACTTCCTGAGGTGGAATTCATCACAAGTAACCTCACAATTATTAAAAAGTACTTGGACGAGTACTTGGAAGTGTCATAACATTCCAGGCTATGGACCTGTTGTAGGAAAATGGGACTAATATAGATCGTGCTGTACGTCTGTAGACACAGAGTCGATGCTAGTGTGAGTGTATGGTGTGGAACGTCAATTATCAAGGCAAGAATTGATGAGTTTCTGAAGAGTATATTCACAACGGTTATAAGAGTGAACTGTAATAACTTGTTAAATCATGTCAATGTGAGAAATATGAGAAAACAAGTGCAGTTTCCTTACAGTTTGAAACCAGAGAATGGAGAATGGGGAACAGGGAAATGGCAGAACAATGAAGCCACTACTTCAATTCTGTCTTCACAAAACTTTCTAACATTACAAAGAAAACCGAGTCTGGAGTGGGAAAATGATTGAATACATGGAACAATAAACTTAGTAAGTAAATGGTTTAGCAGACATTATTATTGCTGAAAATAATGGTCATAGACAACACTAACATAATTTTTGAAATGGGAATTATGTTTGAGAAACAGACTGGGAGACAAATGAAAGAGAAGCAATGGATGTAAAACATTTTGATTTTTAGAGAAATTTTGGTAAAGCTCTATGCCCAGTTTGCAAAATCAAATCTTAATGGATTGGGGCTAATGTATGGGCATGTTTCTAGAATGGGAGAGCTGACAGGAAACAGTGAATAGAAATAAACAGACTCGTCAAGCATCAGCATGACATTGTCTGTAAGGTGTGATTCTGTAAGGTATAAGTCTTTCCATATCTAGTCAAAAAAGGTTGGAGACAATTGAACAATTCACCGGAGGAAGAGATTCCACAAATATCCCCTTCCTCCATGATGCAAAAGCCCAGAACATTAGTGTATAAGATAAGGCTGATTTATTCGCAACAATCTTCAGTCAGAAGTACTGAGTGGATGATCTATTTCAGACTATGTTCCAGACTCTCTCTCACCTTCCCCGGATATCTCCTGTTTCATCAGCAGGACGGATACAGCAGAAGTGGCGGCACATTGGGATACAGTTGGAAGGGAATTGCTCTTGGAGTCCTCAACAGTAACTCTGTATCCCATGATTTCGAATGGCATTAGTTTACTCATGGGAAAGGAAACGTCCTGCTGATTACCCATGTACCAGCCTCTTTTAACTGATGAATCAGTACTCCTCCATGCTGATCAACACTGGGAGGAAGGACTGAGGGTAGCACGGACGTAAGATGTACTCTGGGTAGCGGATTTCAATGTCCACCTCCAAGAGTATCTCAGCTACAGCAATACTGATCGAGCTAACCGGGTCCTAAAGGATATAACTGCTAGACTGGCAAGTGGTGAAGGAACCAACAAGTGGAAAATACATACTGACCACAGACTTACTCATCTGCCAGTTGCAGAAGTAGCGGTGCGTGACAGTATCGGTAAGAGTGGCCACCGCATAGTCATTTTGGAGACAAAGTCACACCTGCACATTGAGAATAGCCTCCACTATTGTGGGTGGTACTATCACAGTGCTTAATAGGACAGACTTCGAACAGATCTAGCAGCTCAAGTCTGGGTGCCCATAAGGTATTGTGGTCCATCTATAGGAGCAGAATTGTACACCACACAACCTCATGGCCTGGTGTATCCCCTTCGCAACAATTACCATCAATCCAGAGGTTCATCATTGGTTCAATGGAGTGTGCAGGATGGCAGGAGCAGCACCAGGCATACCTGACAATGAGGTGTCAGCCTGGTGATGCCACCAAACAGGACAACTTGAGCACCAAACAGCATAAGCAATAAGAGATAGACAGAGTTAAGTCATCCCACAAGCAAAGGATCAGATCTAAGCTCTGCAGTCCTTCCACACCTAGTCTAGAAACGTTGGAGACGATTAAACAATTCACTGGAGGAAAAGATTCCACAAATAACCCATTTCTCCATGATGTAAGAGCCCAGCACTTCAGTGTATAAAATAAGGCTGGTCCATTCGCAACAATCTTCAGTCAGAAGTGCTGAGTGGATGATCCATTTCAGCCTCCTCCAGTGGTCGTCAACAATTCAGTTACCAGTCATCAACCAATTTGATTCAGTCCACGCGATATCCAGAAATGGTTGGAGATACTGAATACTCCAAAGGGTCCAAACTCTGACAACATTCTGGCAATAGTACTGAAAACTTGTGCTCCATAACTTGCCACTCTCCTAGCCAAACTGTTTCAACACAGTTACAACAATGGCTTTCCCCGATTATATGGAGAATTACCCCAAGTATCTCCTGTATATAAAAAGTGGAAGAAATCCAATCCGGCCAATCACCACCTCATCAGTCTACTCGAGATCATCAGTAAAGTGGTGGAAGATCTCAGTGCTTTTACGCAACACTTGCTCAGCAATACCCTGGTCAATGACGCCCAGTTTGGGCTCCACCAGCGCCACGCAGCTCCTGACCTCATTACCGTGGTTCAAACACGGACGAAAGAGTTGAATTCCAGAGGTGCGGTGAGAGCGATAGACCTTTAAATCAAGGCTACCTTCGACCAAGTGTGGTATCAAGGGGCCTTAGCAACACTGGAATCAATGGGTATCAGAGGGAAACTCCCTGCTGGTTAGATTCATAACTGACACGTAGGAAAGTGGTAATGGCTGATGAAGGTCAGTCAACTCAGCTCCAAGTCTGTAGGAGTCCCTCGAGCAGTGACCAAAAACGTCTTCAGGGCTGCTTCATCAATGACCTTCCCTCCATTTTAAGGTCAGAAGTGGGAATGTTCGCCAATGATTATACAAAGTTTTGCAACATTTGTGGCTCCACAGACACTGAAGCAGTCCATGTTCAAATGTGACAAGATCTGGACAGTATCCAGGCTGGCAATTGGCAAGTAATATTCAGGCCACACAAATGCCAGACCATGACCATCACCAATAAAATACAATCTAAGCTGCCCCTTGGCATTCAATGGTGTTACTATCAGTGCATCCCCCAGTATCAAATTCCTGATGGATAATCACTGCTCAGACACTCACTGGTCTCGCCAGATGAACACAGTAACTATAAGAGCGGGTCCGAAGCTAGGAATACTGCGGCGAGTAACTCACATCCTGACTTCCAAACGTCTGTCCATCATCTACAATGCAGAAGTCAGAAGTGTAATAGAAGACTCCCAATTTGCCTGAATGAATGCAGTTCCAACACTCAAGAAGCTTTATACCATCCAGAACAAAGCAACGAGTTTGACTGTCCCTTCATCCACAATGCTCCACCATCAACGCTCAGCAGCAGCAGCAGTGTTTTACTATCTACATGCTGCAATGAAATGATTCACCAAAGATCCTCAGAGACCACCTTCCCAACTCACTACCACGTCTATCTAGAAGGACAAGGGCTGCAGATGTATGGAAATACCATCATCTTTAGGTTCCCCTCCAAGCCAGTCACCATCTTGACTTGGAAATATATCACTACACCTTCACAGTCGCTGGGTGTGAATCCTGGAATTCCCTCCATAATGGCATTGGAGGTCAACAGCAGCAGGTGGATTGCAGCGTTCAACCATGCAGCTCACCACCACTTTCTCAAGGGCAATTAGGGACAGGCAATAAATGCTCGCCCAGCTAGTGATACACAGATTCACGAAATAAATAAAATACAAATTGACAGAGGAAGTTTGCTGAGGTGTCACAGGGATCAGTGCTTGGGGCCCAGCTATTCACAATGCCCTTTAAACATTTGGCTGCGGGAATAAGATACAATACATCTCAGTCTGCTGACAGCACTAACGGATGTGGGATGATGAGTGGGTGATGAGGATGTAAAAAAAGCACCGAGAAGACGAAGACAAGTGGAGTGAATGGGTAAATACGTGACAGATGGAGAACAATGTGGATAGAGGTGACAGTGTGTCCTTTGCTGAAAAAGATGAATTGACAGCCTACCATTTGAAAGGGATTGGTTGAAAAATGTTGATTTACAAAGGGACGTGTGTTCCTTTTTGTTGTTTCCTTCTGCATTAACCTCTGAGCTCCCCGCAGCACGGGGAGTTCTGTAACAAGAAGTCAATACTAGGAATGACATTGCCACGCTGACCAGTGTACATAGAACCAGCAAGTGGGGAGCTATGACATTGAAAAGGATCTGGATTTCCTTCTACACCAGTCACTGAAAGCAATATTGCTGGAAAGAAATCAGATAAGAAGATAAATGGTCTGCTGACCTTCATTTCAAGGGGATTTGAGTCCAGGAGATAGGGTGTCTTACTGTAACTGTACAGGGACTTGGTGAGACATCATCTCAAACATCGTGCAGTATTGTGGGCTGTTCTGATCTCCGTACCCAGTAAAGGACAAACCTGACATTGATGGAGAGCAGTGAAGGATGACCAGACTGATCTCTGGGATGATGGGCTTGTTGTGGGAGCAGAGTTTGGGGTGACTGGGCCAGTATTCCATTTGGTTTAGGACAATGAGTGGAGATCTCAGTGAAATATACAAATCTCTGACAGGTTGAAACAGATTGAAAGCAGGAATGATAATTCCCCTGGCTGGGACGTCTAAAACAAGGAGCCACAGTATTAGGTACAGACAGGCCATTCTTCATTGAGATGAGAATAAATGCCTGTACTCACTGACTGGTGAATATGGGGAATTCTCTCGCATCGGGAAACCAAGACAGTGATTATAAATAAGGATTTAGAGACAGTAAAGGGTCGGTGGGAGAGCAGGAGTCCGGTGTGGAAATGATGGGCCAACCATCATTACATTGAGTTGGGTAGCAAACTTGATGGACCAAACGTACTACTGCTCTTCCTATTTTATAGCTTCCCAAGGTTACTCACATTAACGGATATGTATATCGTGTGGGGTAAGTGCATTGAGGAGATTTTGTCCATGAACTAGAATGGGGGAGGCTCAAAGTGTTGTATGACCTACTCCTTTCCCGCTGTTTCTGTGCAGTCTGTGGAAAAGATCTGTAAATGCTGTCAAAGCTCTCGGATGTTAGGAAGGGGGTCTCTGCAGTGTCGACAGGACTGTGTTCCCATTCTCTTTCCGACACTGGCGCTGAGGCTGGATGTTCTGTCCGGTTTTATCCTTTCAGACACCGGAGTAGTTTAATACAAATGAGTGCCTTGATTGACCGTTTCACAGACCATTGAAATGTTTATAACATGTCAGGCTCTTTGGAGTCAGTTTTAGGACAGCCCAGGAAATCATGGGCGATCCACTTTCTAAAAGTATATTGGAGAAGGAAATTCTGTTTACAATTGATATTGGCTTCAAGGTCACTCTTACTGACACCAGATTTTAGATCTTGATTTTTTATTAATTGTTTTTAACTTCCACTAGCTGCCAGAGCATTAGCATGGTCTGGATTAGTAATCCAGTGACATTTCCACTGCAGCACCATCTTCACATGGGAATCTGTCGGAAACCACACTGAGCAGGTTATTTCTGTGCTGCTTGACGGCTCTGTCAAAAAAAAACTCCCACCAATTTGACTGTCGTGATGGGATTGAGGGGGTGGTAATTGGTCAGATTGTAATTATTCCCCTCTTAGGGAATGGGACATAGCTGAGTAATTTTCCACATTGCCAGGGACATATTAGAGTTGTATAAGGAATGAAACAGCTTCCTCAGGGACATGGCTTGTTGTGCAGCACAAGTCTTCAGTCCTATTGCAGGAATGGGGTCAGGACCCATTGCCTTTGTAGTATCTATTTTATTCAGCTGTTTCTTAATGATATGTACATCAAATCGAATTGGTTGAAGATTAGCATCTGTTATTTTGTGGGCATCATGATGAGGGTGAGGTGTATCATCGACTCAACACTTCTGGTAGAGGATGGTGCAAATAAAACATCCTTCTCTTTTACACTGATGTGCAGGTCTGTTCCATTATTTAGGATGGGGGTTTTAGTGGAGCCCTTTCCTCCGTCATTTGTTTAATCGTCCATCACCATTTATGACTGACTGTGGCAGAACTGCAGGGCTTTGTTCAGATCTGTCGGTAAAGTCCGGTAGCTTTAATGAGTTAGCATCAGGTTAAGGTTCATGTGATTCTGACTCTGATATCATCACCCACACTCGTCACTGAGCCATAGATGGCGTTGATGGTAATGGAAGACTGAGGTGTTATCCTGGCAAAAAGTTACAGGTTGTGGTTTAATGCATGTCTGCCTCTCCTGATGCTGTGGTCTACAGCACTACATGAATACGCAGTTTCGAGCTGCAATAGATTAGATTAGATTAGATTACATTACAGTGTAAAACAGGCCCTTTGGCCCAACAAGTCCACACCGACCCGCCGAAGCGAAACCCACCCATACCCCTACATTTACCCCTTACCTAACACAACGGGCAATTTAGCATGGCCAATTCACCTGACCCTGCACATCTTTTGGACTGTGGGAGGAAACCGGAGCACCCGGAGGAAACCCACGCAGACACGGGGAGAACGTGCAAACTCCACACAGTCAGTCGCCTGAGGCGGGAATTGAACCCGGGTCTCAGGCGCTGTGAGGCAGCAGTGCTAACCACTGTGCCACCGTGCCGCCCACTGCAATACCTGCAATGTAATTATACAGTCTGATCCCCGATTCTCGCTGAGACCCATTCACCCATCAGCCCTGCACTCAGTGACCTAACCTGGATTCTGATGTGGAAATGCTTCCATTTGCAAACTCTCATTCTGCCGAACTGTTTTGTTGTTGTGCTACCAGGAAACATGAACACCAACTAGCCACCAAAAGACATGACCCACTATCACTAGTTTCCATACAGAAAGACAAAGAAGGAAACCACGTTGACTGTGACAACACACACTTCCGAGGACAAAGCCATGCATGAAAGTTCTCAGAAGAATGACATTCTAGCCAGATGTACAACAATAAACACATCAATTAGATCCTATCTACCTTCCCTTGAACAAAAAATCTGGAAATGACATCACGCACCTTAAGAAACCAAGACCTATAAATAGAAAGACGAGACATAACACCAGTGCACCACCAGAGACTCTCACTGATGATGTTACCTAGTCATGGTGACAAAATATCTGAAAACAAACCTTCAAGCTCAGCGAGCTAACTTGCCTACTTATAAATGGTTATTTTTCTATTAATAGTCGAATTTGGGACTTCTCTGTCACTCATGTTTTAACAGAGTACGAGGCGAGGTGAGCTCTTCTGGGTGTGTGGTTAAATTAACAGGGGAGTTAGATATCGCCATCATAACGGTTTGAGGGTTTGTCGTACAGGATTAGGACAGATTTGAACAGATTTGGGGTACAAAAGGTCCCAGCAGATTCCATCACTTGGCAGTTAGTGACCTAGATCTTCAAATGAAACAGGTGAAAAAATTCATTTAATTTTGTTTCCTTGTGGTTGGTTAATTTAAAAGAAATGGCTTTTAACATTACTAAAGAGGTTCTGAGGTTTGAAGATGATTCACAAATTTGCCAAGTAAGTGTAGAAAGACAAAGGAAGGGCATACTTTTAGAATTAACATGTAGATTAGAATTGGGTTTCACCAGAGACAAAAGGAAAGCTGTCACCATAATGGAGTTGGTCAAGCACTTTGGTGTATCAGAGAAGCAGGCAACTGATGTCGAGTTAGACAAAACTTAATTTGCAAATGGAGCAATTGGAGTTAGAAGATAAAGAGAGAGACAGGAAGAGAGAGAGAAGATAGCGAAAGAGAAAGTGAGGAAAAAGGAAGACGGGAGAATTTGAAATTCAGAAGTTTGTAATTAGATAAGAAAGCTAAATTAGCAGAATGAAGATGAAGGGACAACATAGGGATGTATACAACTTGTTAATACATTGCGATATTTCGGTGAGAAAAATGCCAAAACCTTTTTTATTTCACTTGCAAAATTGGCTCGACAGATGGCGGCACGGTGGCACAGTGGTTAGCACTGCTGCTTCACAGCGCTAGAGATCCGGGTTCAATTCCCGCCTCGAGCGACTGACTGTGTGGAGTTTGCACATTCTCCCTGTGTCTGCGTGGGTTTCCTCCGAGTGCTCCGGTTTCCTTCCACTGTCCAAAGATGTGCAGGTTAGGTGAATTGGCCATGCTAAATTGCCCATAGTGTTAGGTGCAGGGGTAAATGTAGGGGAATGGGTCTGGGTGGGTTGCGCTTCGGCGGGTCGGTGTGGACTTGTTGGGCCGAAGGGCCTGTTTCCACACTGTAAGTAATCTAATGGCGTGACCAGTGAACATGTGGGTAATGCTAGTTCAGAGTAAGATGGTTTGCACAGCTTGAGAGGTATGTCCAGTGCTGTCACATGAGGGAGCAAGAGATTATGCAGATGTCAAACAGGCTATTTTGAGTGGTTATGAATTGGTACTAGATGAATATAGACAGTGGTTCAGAAATGTAGAGACGGAAGCAGGTCAGATTTATGTTGAGTTTGAAAGAAATAACCACAGTCATTTTGATAAATGTGTAAGCCTTAAAAATAGATAAGACCTGTGAGGCTGGACGAGTTTAAATACTCACTTCCACAGAAGGTAAGAATTCATGTGAATGAACAGGAACGTCCAGAAGTGAGAAGCGCAGCAGAAATGGCATTTAAGTATGCATTGGTGCATGAGATGAAATTTAGCTTCTGGGAGGATTTTCATCCTATTGAGGGATAGAAATTGGGAGAAGGGGAGATCTTACACTACAAAACAGAGGAAAGCACACTGGCAATAAGACCATAAGACATAGGAGTGGAAGTAAGGCCATTCGGCCCATCGAGTCCACTCCGCAATTCAATCATGGCTGATGAGCATTTCAACTTCACATACCTGCATTTTCCCCGTAGCCCTTAATTCCTTGTGACATCAATAGTTTACCACCGGTGAAAAAGAAGCCCAAGGGGGTTGAAAGGTGGTGAATGGCCTCAGGTGTTCTCACTATAACGGAGCAGAACATATAAAATTCCAGTGCCGATGGTTTAAGAAGGGCACAAGGAAAAGTTGTTTTCACTGCAGTAAACTGGGACACACAGTGCTGGGGGTTGAAGGAAGAAACTTTGGGAAAAGATGTGGTAAAAGAGTTTAAGCTAGTGGTATTAGTGAAACTGGTAAAGGAGACCCCAAGTAGAGTCGAGGAGATGCAGGAGAGTGCACAGCCTACGAAGGGGCTGTGTGTGGAGTCAGTGCCTGATCTCTATAAAGAATTTGTCTCCGTCGATAAAGCTTACTAAGAAAAAATAGGGTGTGGGGGAGGACAAGAAGTTATAATATTGCAAGATACGGGATCTGTTCAGTATCTAATAGTTGAGAAGCAAGGAGCTGGAAAGGCACAACAGATCAGGCAGCATCCGAAGAGCAGGACAATCGACATATCAGGCATAAACCCATGATGAGTTTGGAGAGGGAAGATTTAGAAATTGGTGAAGTCAACGTTGATGCTGTATAGTTTGGGAGTCCAAATGTCCTACCACCGATTCACTTCACCCTCGTCTCTAACCTATCACCATAACCTCCTACCTGCATCTACCTATTGCCTTCCATCTACCGCCCACCCAGCTCCAACCCCACCCTCCTAATTATTTCTCAACCCCCTTCCCCCTCCCTTACCCCCACTTTCCTGATGAAGGACTTATGCCTGAAACGTCAACTCTCCTCCCCCTCGGAAGCTGCCTACCTGCTGTGCTTTTTCAGCCCTATACTTTTCAACTCTGATCTCCAGCATCTGCAGTCCTCACTTTCGCTCGGCCTCCAATAGTAAGAGTTGGAAGTATTTTCACTCTTTCTGACATGTTACTCAACAGTGTGATAATTTGTGGAATGGGGACAGAAATTAAACATTCCCTGTTTAACATTAGGTTGGCGTGCCAAGTCAAGGTTAGGGAAGTAACAGTGAGATTAAGTGACAGGGTGTCAGCTCCAGGAATGCAGTTTGTTCTTGGGAATGATTTAGCAGAATCCAAGGTAGGAGAGGCACCCCTTGTGGTGGTGAAGCTAAAGTAAGACCAGGGAAGAGGGGAATTAAAAGAAAAATACCCAGGGATTTTTACAGACAGTGTAGTAACAAGATCCCACTGTAATAAGTTACAACAGGAAGGAAAACCGAAAGAAAAAAAACAAAGGAGCTGATGCACGGAAGACTCAGGCTAATGCATTTCTAGTGGCTGGAATGCACAAGGAAGTGGTTAATTTTTGTTGTACATGTCATACATTCCAAATGGTAGGTACGTCACAGGCAGTTATAAATCCAGCACCGTTGTTGCCAATTCCTGTATTCAAAGAACCTTTCACGTGGGTTATGATTAATTGTGTAGCTCCCCATTCCAAATTAAAGTGGAAACCAATATCTGCTGATCATAATGGATGTGTCCACCAGATTTCCAGAGGCAATTCCATTACGGAGTGTTAAAGCAAAAGCGGAGGGGGAGGAGGGTAGCTTTCTTTACACACTGTGGGCTACGCAGTGTGATTCAGTCAGACCAAGGGTCTCATTTTACCAATCAGCTGTTTAAGGACATTTTGGATAGCTTCAGCACACAGCAGTTTAAATCAAGTGCATCGCATCCCGAATGGAAAGTTGGCATCAGATGCTGAAGACAATATTAACAGCGTACTGTCAGAATTACCCGAATGATTGGAATAAAGGATTTCTCATTATATTGTTTGCCATTAGAGATGCCCCAAATAAATCGACTCACTTTACTTCCATGAGTTTATATTCGTATATGAAGTGAGAGGTCCTTTGAAATTAATTAAGTATAAACTGACAGGACCGAAATCGGAGATCTCACACTTGGATTATGTATCTGAGGTGAGGGATAAATTAGATAGAGTAGGTGAGTTATCTAAACCGCACCTGAAGAGGACACAGCATGGAATGAAGCAAGTTGCAGATAAAAACTCTGAAACTTTGACGATATTCCGTGGGGATGACGTATTAGTTGTACCACCAGTGGTAAGAAATCCCTTCAAAGCCAGGTTTAGTGGCCCCTTTCAAATTAAAAAAGTGTTGAGTCAGTTCAACTATCTGGTAAAGATACCGAAGATGACAAAAAACGTTAGAGTACGTCATGTGAATGAATAATGCTCCAGACACATCTAAGACTCAGGAACAGAGTTGTGGCCAGATGTACAAATTGTGTAGTTTATCTGTGTGATGTAGTGTTCTTTAGCAAGTGATTGAAAGCTCACATATTACAATTGGCAGACCATGTTGAACGATTACAAGTAGCAAACTTGGTAATAATCTTAAAGAAAACAGAATTCTCGAAGGCAGGGGTGAGGTTCTTGGGACATTACATTGGACTTTGAAGGTTGATCCCATGGAACACAAAGATGAAGGGCTTTGAGGAATTTCCACGACCATCATCGAAGAAAGAGGTGCTTCGATTTTTGGAACTGGTTGGATTCTATCAGAAGTTTGTTCCAAACTTCAGCAGCGTATTGGCACCACTGCTGGATTTATTAAAGAATAACACAGAATTGTAGTGTACAGAACAATGCCAGTAGGCATTTGAGAATTTTAAAGCAGGTCTAATCACCGCACCAGTTTTAGCTGAACCAAATATTTTGAAAACCTTTGAAAATTGCATTTGATGCTCGCGATATAGGGCTCGGAGATGTATTGATACAGTAAGATGAGGATGGAATTGAATGGCCAATTAGCTACTTGCCGAAAAACTTAATATCCACCAGAAAAAAATGCAACATCTCCATTATTGAAAAAGAATGATTAAGTTTCGCACTGGGCTGACATTATTTTAATGTTTATATGATAAAGAAATTGTCAGAGATGATCGTGGACAACGACAAACCTCTCGCATTTTTTTTGAATATTTAAAGAAAAGAATATGAGAGTATTTCATTGGAGTAACTTACAAAATGTACATGCTGTGGTTCCTAAAATGTGATAGCAGATGTGTTATCGCAGATTTAAAGGAAACAGTTTAGATAAGATTTCACTTTTGCAATGTTAGTTATGTGTGCAGAATTAAGATGTATGGTATAGCTGAGATTAATACTTTTGTAATTCATAATAATGGGATTAAGAATTAGAGGAAATGAAATGAGGCCATCTTTTCATGCTGCTGTTCCATGTTTTTTTTCCTGAAGTAGGGAGGTGTTATGAAGCCGAAATCATGTCTGGTCACTTTAAGACAAAACGGGTTTTGCTGAATGGAAAGTACAGCCACAGATGCCAGCTGAATGTCGTTTATCAGAAATTGCCGCTTGATCTTTATCCGGTGGGGATGTAGGTTGAGAAATGGCAAATGGAGTTTAATATAGACGTGTGAGATCTTGCATTTTGGAAACTCAAATCAAGGTAGGAGTTTCATGGTGAATGGGAGGGTCTTAAGAGGTGTAGTGGGCAGAGAGACCTTGGGGTTCAGCGCACGGTTCTCTCAGAGTGGAGTCACAGGTATACAGGGCAGTGAAAAAGGCTTTTGTCACATTGGCTGAGTGCGTAATCGGTAGAGCTGTGAGAGACAAAGAAATGGCGATGCTGAAACACAAGGAGTGGCAGCGATCACTTATTTCCAAAAGAGACATTGATGGGGTGAGAAATTCCATACTTTAATAAGGATTGATTGGTTTGATGTATTGCCACATGTTCCTCAATACAGGGCAACACTTTATTTATGAGCATTGGAGGCAGATCATAGTTAATGATGTAGAAGATGGTATCAGCAATAACATTAGCAAATTTGCTGATGATACAAAGCTGGGTGGCAGGGTGAAATGTGATGAGGATGTAAGGAGATTACAGGGTGACCTGGACAAGTGAGGTTAGTGGGCAGATGCATGGCAGTTGCAGTTTAATGTGGATAAATGTATGGTTGTCCACTTTTGGTAGCAAGAACAGGAAGGCAGACTATTACCTCAATGGAATCAATTTATGTAAAGGGGTAGTACAGAGAGATCTGGGTGTTCTTGTACACCAGTCAATGAAGGCAAGCATGCAGGTACAGCAGGTAGTGAAGAAGGCTAATAGCATGCTGGCCTTCATAACAAGAGGGATTGAGTATAGAAGCAAAGAGGTGCTTCTGCAGCTGTACAGGGCCCTGGTGAGACCACACCTGGAGTACTGTATGCAGTTCTGGTCTCCAAATTTGAGACAAGACATTCTGGCTATTGAGGGAGTGCAGCGTAAGTTCACGAGGTCAATTCCTGGAATGGCAGGATTACCTTACACTGAAAGACTGAAGCGACTGGGCTTGTTTCCCCTTGAGTTTCGAAGATTGAGAGGGGATCTGATTGAGACGTATAAGATTATGAAAGGATTGGACACTCTGGCAGTTGGAAACATATTTCCACTGATGGGTGAGTGCTGAACCAGAGGACACAACTTAAAAATAAGGGGTGGACCATTTAGGAGAGAGCTCAAGAGAAACTTCTTCACCCAGAGAGTGGTGGCTGTGTGGAATCCTCTGCCCCAGAGGGCAGTGGAGACCCAGTCTCTGGATTCATTTAAGAAAGAGTTGGATAGAGGTCTCAAAGATAGTGGAATCAAGGGTTATGGAGATAAGGCAGGAACAGGATACTGATAAGGAATTATCAGCCATGATTATATTGAATGGCGGTGCAGGCTCGAAGGGCTGAATGGCCTACTCTTGCACCTATTGTCTGTTGTCTATAATCTATTGTCTAAGCATGGGCAGACAGATCATAGGGTGGAAATAGGCTTGGACAGAGTAAGGCATGCAGGATACACTGTACAGGACAAGCACTAGACAAGATCAACATGAATAAGATCAGCATTATTTGAACTTAGAGAGTCCATTCATCAGTCTAACGTGTTTTTCCTAAAAGTTTATATGCCTTAATTAACTCTCCCCACATGAATGCGAAGTCGGCACGGTGGCACAGTTGTTAGCACTGCTGCCTCACAGCGCCAGAGACCCGGCTTCAATTCCTGTCTCAGGCGATTCTCTGTGTGGAGTTGGCACATTCGCCCCGTGTCTGCGTGGATTTCCTCCGGGTGCTCCGCTTTCCTCGCACAGTCCAAAAATGTGCAGATTAGGTGAATTGGCCAAGTTAAATTGCCCGTAGTGGTAGGTGAAGGGGTAAATGTAGGGGAATGGGTCTGTGTGGGATGTGCTTCGGCGTGTCGGTTTGGAGTTGTTTCACCGAAGCGTCTGTTTTCACACTGTAAGTAATCTCATCTAATCGGTGTGTGAACCCGTACTGAACATTATGTTATTCACAAGCCCCAACAGCAGCCACAACACCTTCCATCTGAAACAGGTAGCCATTCCCACCAGCTTCCGCCCTACATAGAGAACGCCAGGCTGTCACCTCGGAGATGGAACATGCTTTCTTGAGACGTTACACAAGCCATATGGCTTCTCTCCTCACCGCGAGTAAACCACGTTAATGTCCCACGTGTGTATCATGAGCAATGGCGCCACGAGATACAACGTGGGGCAATCTGTCTGTGCAGCCTCTGCTCCAATTGGTCATCATATTAGAGCATCAATTAGGAGACAGTGAGGACAGCCCATGCTGGAGATCAGAGTAGACAGTGGTTTGCTGGAAAAGCAGAGCAGGAGAGTCGACGTTTTGGGCTAAGCCATTCATCAGGATCAGCATCAATTACCCTATTCTGCCCCTGTGTAAGTGCATTGAGGTGGGAATGGACTCCTACTGTTCTTATATAAGTGGCTCAACGGGCTGAATGGCCTCATTCTGTTCCTGTATAAGTGGCTCAACGGGCTGAATGTCCTCATTCTGTTTCTGTGTAATTGACTCAAAGGACTGAATGACTTCTTCCTTGTCCGGTTGGACATGGCCAAGGGCCGAATTGGGTTACCCCTGTTTCCTGTTTGACAGCTCGATGTGCTGACAAGTGAGATGATGCCGCAACTTTAAGAGGTTATTTTGTCCTGGTTTCTTTTAAGAGAGAGATTGAACGAGCTGGCTAGTTAAGATCACTGGGTAAACAGCGAGGGAGGCCTTGGGTTTATTTTAATGCAGATTGAATGGGGGTGACCAACTCTCACAGATTAGGATGTCTGGGTTTTGGTTTCTCAACAACATCAGAAAATATTGGGGTCTACACAGAGTTGGAAGCTTCAGAGAATGTCTCCTGGCTGCTACTCTGTCTGTATTTTCTCTTGCTGCTGTTTTTAATTCCTGGATTGGAGAAATGTTTGTGACATTCTGTGTCTGAACATTCATTTTGGCCAAGCGCTGTGTTTATGGGATTTCTCTATATTGGAACAGTTCATTAGTAATCGCTCCACGATCTATTATTCTGTTAACTTGGCCAATAGAATTACGTTATTCTAAATTCCTCTTTCTTTGATTTCATTTTATCTTCCCTGTTTAAATAAATGGTGTTTGCTTCACAACGCGTGGTTTGACCAGTCACATTGCATCTGGAACAGACAGTTTACATTTCCTTTAAAATACGAAAACATTCGAGTCAAGGCTACCGCCTTCAAATATTTTTGAAGGGGAGGGGCGGGGACGGTGGGGAGGGTGGGGAAGGTGGAGGCGGAGAGACACTGATGAATCAGCTGAAGATGTTTGTGAAGGGGAAGCTACCCTGAGGACCTCCCACAGAGGTGACCCAGGACTGAGATGGTGAACATCTTCCTTTGTGCCATGTTTGACTCCAAACACTGGACAGTTTAGTCTGATTCCCATTAAGTCCATCTTTATTAAGCTCCTTGATGTCAACAAAAGCCAACCATTGCCTTGATATCAGGACCAGTCATTTTTACCTGAACCCTTGTGCCAACCTCTTTTGTCCATATCAATAGGCCATGATATAGGAACAACACGTGTTTTCTTAAAAAAAAAAATGGTATTGAATGTGACGGTTTCTCTTCTCAAGAATGTTAGGGAGCAAGATGAATGAAAGTATTTGAAGAAGAGGTAGATGGATATTGACCTGACAGAGAGTTGAGGGCGATGAAGAATTGGGTATGAAAGAGGACTTGAGACCAAGAGCAGATCAGTCATGATCTTAGTGAAGGACAAGGCAGGCTTGGGGAGTGAATGACCTGTCCCTGTTTCTGATGCTCTCACATTCTGTTATTGGAGGGTTAGAGGGTGTTATTGTCATAAATGTGCAATTACTGAATATTGCAGTCAGATGATTTTGTGAGCCATCTCTGGTGAGTATATGGGCTGTATTCAGAGTCAATCTGCGTCGACAGCATGACCAACAAATGAAGCACAAGTTTCAGAGAGGGGAAGCTCTGTGAAGATAGATGAGGGACCTCTTTCATACCTGTGCCTGGACTTTCGAATTACATTTCCCAAATCACTTCAAATCGTGTGTGACAGTCTTGAGAGGCTGAATGGTCTCCTCTGTTTCTGTGCACCAGATTATAGGAGTAAGTGGCCTCCAACTGTCCCTGTCTAGCAGGTATGAGAGGCTGAATGGAATACAGAAACATGGGACTGAGGAGCAGGAGTGGGTCATTAGACACTTTGAGCCTTCTCCAGTAGGCACTAAGATTGTGGCTGATCAGATTGGGGTCTCACCCCATTTTCCTGTCTGTATCCCAATATCCGTGACTTACTTCCCTGTCAAATATTTAATAATGCAGCTTTCAATCAAAATGAACCGAGAGGCACGATAAACTTTCAGTGAAGAGAATCCCCACTTGAAAGGTCAGTTTAGAATTTTTCGTCATTCTTCTTATAGAATCAGAGAGTCATGCAGAACAGAAACAGACCCGTTAGTCCAATCTGTTCACCCCAATCAGATATCAAATCTGATCTCGTCCCATTTGCCAGCATTTGACCAATATCCCTCCTCTTGCAGATACTTTTTAAATGTGCGATTGTAACCGCCTTCAGCACTTCCTCTGACAGCACTGTCTGTACACACACCACTCTCTGTGTGAAAATTAATCTCCAGGTCCCGTCTAAATCATTCGCCCTCTCCCTATCAACCTATGCCTCTGAATCTGGTCTCCCCTATCCTGAAGAGCAGAACGTGGCTGTTCATAATATCCATTCCCCTGATGATTTTATAAGCAATTATAATTTCACCCTTCAGCCTCTGACACTTCAGGGAGAAACACCTCAACCTAATCAACCTCTCCAAGGGACATCTGCGTAAATCTTTTCTGCAGACAACCGCGTTGTAGGCAGTTTTCTTAAAATGGCCTTCCCAACATTGTGTACAGATGCAACATGCCACCACAATCCCTATACTCAATGCTCTGACTGATTAAGGCAAATGTGCCAAATACGTTCAGCACCACTCTGTCTACCTGCGATTCCAATTTCAAGGAACAATGTACCTGCAGCCCTAGGTCCCTTTGTTCCGTAACACTCCCCAGAATCTTAGCATTAAGTGTATAATTTCTTCCTAAAATGCAAAACCTTATTTTTATCTAAATAAACTTCATCTGTCACCCCTTGCCCTTTGTCCCATCTAAATGTGGTCTCGTTGTACTCTGAGATAATCTTGATTCGATTAGATTACTTACAGTGTGGAAACAGGCCCTTCGGGCCAACAAGTCCACACCGACCCGCTGAAGCGCAACCCACCCATACCCCTACATTTACCCCTTTAACCTAACACTACGGGCAATTTAGCATGGCGAATTCACCTGACTGTGGGAGGAAACCGGAGCTCCCGGAGGAAACCCACGCAGACACGGGGAGAATGTGCAAACTCCACACAGTCAGTTGCCTGAGTCGGGAATTGAAGCCGGGTCTCTAGCGCTGTGAGGCAGCAGTGCTAACCACTGCGCCACCGTGCCGCACACCCACCTTCTTATGGAATTTGTAAAATTACTAACTATGACCCCGATATCCACATCCCCAATATTACATAAATGATGAAATGCAGTGAACTGAGCACTGATTCTCGCAGCACACTGCTGGTCACAAGCCTCCAGTCTGAAAAATATCCCTCTTCCTTCAAGCCAATTGTGACTAGCTTCTTCTGTGTCCCATGTGACCGAACCTTTAATCTGTCTACCAATTGGAATGTTATGAACACCTTGCTGAAGTCCATATAGACAATGTCTACCAAATTGCCTTCATTAATCTTCTTTTTTACCTCTTCATAAAACTCAACCAAATTAATGAGACATGATTTCCTTTGTAGAAAGACACGTTGTCCAACTCGATCAGCCCTTGCCTTCCCAAATGTATGTAAATGCTATCCCTCAGAATCCCCTCCAACAACTTACCCACCACTGACATCAGGCTTACCCGTCTATAGTTCCCCGACTTTTTGGGTCACTATTTCCTTTTCTCGTCCCACGCCTCCACTGCTCACAACAAATTTTAAATGTAACCAGGTTGGTGATATGGCCGATAATATTGGTCTCAGACTGGGTCAGGGTCAGTTTTAGGAACAAGTCAGGGTAGTTTCTTTAATCTGCTAAAACAACACGTTTATGATCCAGAGCAATGTTACTCAAACTATGATGGAAAGATGAATTGGAAACTGTTTGGGTATTGCAAATATATAATCAATATTTCCCTGTTTAAAATGCTGAGACACACATACACACAATCTCTGCAATTTGAAGTTGAAAGAACTTTGTCCAAATATTAATGTAACTTATAACAAAAGGAAAAATTGCGAGATTGTCCAAAATGTGATTCGGCTTCTGAAGATATTCTATTCACACAAGCTGCTAACAATGGGATTTCATCCGGGGACAGTTGGATTTGGCTGAATTACCTTTGCATTAGGCAGTGAGAAAATTCCAATGGATTCTGGTCAGTAATCACCCAAAGTGCAGCACAGTTGCTCACTGGTTAGCACTGCTACCTCACAGCACTAGAAACAGGGGTTCTATTCCAGTCTCGGGCGACTATCTGTGTGAGGTTTGTACATTTTCCCTTTGACTGCGTGAGCTTCTAATAGGTGCTCCAGTTGCCTCGTACAGCTCAAACTGTGTGCATTCGGTGGATTGGTCATGCTAAGTTGTCTGTCGTATTCAGGGATTTCTAGGTTAGGTGCATTAGTCAGAAGTAAATCTCACGAACGGGCCTGGCAAGTTTACTGGTTCGAAGTTTGGTATGGACTTGGTGAGCCGAAGGGCCTGTTTGCACACTGCATGAATTCTTTAAAAATGAGAATGGTAATGATGACCGTATAGGGTTTTATTTTTAGCTCACACACATTGCTGTGATGAGGAATAATGAGGGAGGGAGAGAGAGTATAATAGGCCATTCCTTCTCAGTAAGATTACATTCTCTCCCTCTCTGAGTTGAATCACACAATAATGTCATCCTCTCCCAAACTGGATCATGTGAGGTCTCCTTGTATAATGTCCAAACTATGTCTCCGTCACACTCCCTGTTCCATGTCGATGCATCATTGTTGCCATCTCGCACATAGCCATACCCATAGCAGAAAGTGGTCTTCGTCAATTTGAAAATATGTTGATATGCCCCTGCATCTTTAAAAAAATAAGATATTTAATGCATTTAGAATGCCTGTGTTTAAATGAATGCATTTTTAAAAGAAATACAGAAATTGCTGGTAAAGATCGGCAGGCCTGTCAGTACCCAGATGCCTTTTACATGTTGTAGTTGTACCATCCTCCACCATTTCCTCTGGCAGCTCATTCCATATGCACACAACCCTCTGTGTGAAAAGGTTCCTCTTAGTCCTCTTCAAAACCTTTCCCCTCTCACTTTCATCCAATGCCCTCTAGTTTTGAACGCCCCTAACCTGGGGGAAAACCCTAACTACTCACCCTATCCATGACCGTTCTGATTTTGTAAACCTCTACTGCTGCAAGATGTGACTCCAATCAACACGAATTGCTGTGCTTTCAGTCATTCCGGGCCTAAATTCTGAAATTCAATTCTGACACTTCTTTCTCCATCAGGTCACAATTCTACAACCAGTTTAATCAGTTTTGTCAGATGTATCATGAGACACTTCTGTGGGATTAACACCGAGACCTTTGTTCTCGGAGGTAGGGAAACTAGCATCACTGGGCAATACCCATAAAGCTGTAACAGTATTCTCCTGTGTGTTTGTTCATCAGCCTGGTCTGACATGCTGTGACATATCTCTGCAACAGGCAGGACTTGAATCCAGTGCTACTAGTCCAAAGCTAGGAACACTACCACTCAAGTTCAGGAATTAAAATCAAATCCAGAGTTCTGGTCCAGAGCCAGGGACACTATCCACTATGCTACCATACCCAGATTTTGGGTCATATTTTAAGTGCCAGCTTTCAGCTCGGAGTGGATTTATTATAATCAGGTTACCATTACTGAATTACATAAAACACTTTGTATTGTTAAACAAATGTAAGATATTTGTCTCAACTGTAGGATATTGAGTGCACGTGCTGTGCTATCGAAATTAACTATGAACGTCTTCAATCGCTATTATCTGTAATCTACAATATTAAGGAAAGAAATCCTGCAGTCACAGTCTGTCCAATGAAGGGTCTCGAATAGATTATTATCACTGAAAACCACATACAACGAAAAACATAATTTCTGGTCCCAAAACACCGATCAATATTACTCACCTCTAACGTGCAACTGCCCTCTTCCTAATACAATGACATGACACTAGGCCGCTGATTACTGTCCAGCCTCTCCTCCCCATTGACAGTGTCTGCAATCTGTCCCTCCTCCCCTAAACCACACAAGGCAACCCAAGTTCAGGGTCTTTGTGAAACTCAAGGCCGGAGTGTGCAGGCCTCCTGGAGACGGGGAGGATATTTTAAAGGGGGAGAGTGAGGAGGTGGTAATGTCACACACTGGGCTGAGGCATGGCAGAAGGAGTTTAGTTTGGATTAATGCGAGGTATTGGATTTCGTAAATCAAACAAGAGCAGGACCTATACAATTAAAAGCAGGGCCTTTGGCAGTGTTGGAGAACAGAAACCTAGGCTATCAGGTATAATTCTTTAAAATTTGCATCTCAGATAGACAGTGTGGTTAAGGAGGTGTTTAACACACTTGTCTTCATTGGTCAGACCTTTGAGTATTGGAATTGGGACGTTATGTTGAGGTTGCACAGGATATTGGTGATGCCTCTTCTGGAATACTGCGTCCAGTCTGGTCACCCTGCCCGCTCATTCCATAGGCACACCACCCTCTGGGTGAAAAAGCTGCCCCTTAGGTCACTTTTAAGTGTTCCCCTCTCACCTTAAACCTGTACTGTCTAGTTTTGGTCTCCCCACCCATAGAAAATACCTTGATTATTCACTTCGATATTATTGATGTTGATATTATAAAGCTGGAGAGGATTGAGCAGACATTAACCTGGATGTTGTTGGGAATGGAGGAAGTGAGCTATGAGTAGAGGCTGGATAGACTGGGACTCTTTTCTATGGAGAGTATGAGATTAAGGAGTAACTTTACAGAGGTTTATAAAATAATGAGGGGTACAGAGAAGGTGAAGGGCTGATGTCTTTTCCCGACAGTTGGGGATTCAAAACGCAGTGATATTTTAAGGTGTGAGGAAAAGGATTTACAGTAGTCATGAGAGGTAATCATTTTAGTCAGAATCTGGCTTATGTCTGGAATGAACTCCCAGAGCAATTGGTGAAAGCAGGGACAGTTACAATGTTTGAAGGACATTTAGATCAGTAGATGGATAGGACATCAGTTTGTGTGGTGCTGTGAGCAGCTGCCCTCTCCCTCCCCCTCTCTGAATGAATCTCTGTTGGTTTTCACCCTCTGCCAATGCCGGTGCAGTGGCGTGGGGAGGCCAGCAGAGGGTGGCATTGCATTACTCAAAGCACCAAAGAGACTGCCAGACCTGCCCCACACAGAGACACACAGATACACACACACAGGAATTGTCAGGGCGCGACATGAAGCTCATCTGGTAACTTAAACTAAACATAAAGAAATGCTCAATTTGCCTCGTAAACTGTTAAAATATGAGTGACGGAGAACTCCCATATTCCACTGTTTACATAATAACATCAATTTATTTTTTTAACTCTGAGAGGGAACATTTTCCATCAAGCATTCTGAATTCTGAGACCCCCTTTCTTTTAATTGCTTATTACCCCACTCCAACTCTATAATGATATAATGTTTCAATAAGACACTTATTAAAATTGCACTCATTTAATTTCAAAATCACACAGCAGCTATTGTTTGTGTGTTTTCTTGTGGCCATACATCTCTCTGGGTCGTCGTCTTTCTTTTTACTGCGAATATGTTCCATATGAAAAGGTACATTTGATAGAGAGTGTTTCCTAAACTCTTGGATCTGTGTTGATGGCATTTACTCTGTCTGCAATTTTCTAAATGCCTGCATTTTTAATATGCACAACGTCGGATCATCTCATTGGTTCATCTCATTGGTTCAACTTCCGAAAACCAATACATTCTAACTTGATTTGGTTTTAGTACCCTGTGGCATAATTTAAACTGTTTGGTAAAATTCGAATTATTGTCCAAGGAGCAACCATCTCAGGGATCCATTTCACAGCCAACTGTGACATATTTTCAGTTGTCCTTCACACTCTGGGTCTGCCATCCTCTCATATCACAGGTTTTTGGAAGCTCTCAGTTCAGAACAGCTTTCCCTCTCTCTTAATGGTACATACACACTTTCGACTTCATGACATTAATACCCTGATGTCAAAACAGAAACTTGGAGCCAATCTGGAATTCTCTTCTCTATGGTTTGTCAATATTTCATTCACTTCGTCTGGTTTGTATCAGGATTTTTGTTGCTCCATTGACAGCATGTCATTATTCGACTCTGTCCGTGGGAATATAGCGGTTTTTCACTTTCTCACACTAGTGAGTGTCGCGGAATTTCAGTTGTTGCATGGGAACTGTGACGCTATAACAATCTCAATGTTTGTAGATGGCACCAAACCTGGAAGAATTGTAAAATCTATGGAGGACAGTGTGGAACTCTAACAATACAATCACATGTTGGTGTAGTGTTCAGGTGTATGGCAGCTGGGGATCAGTGCAGAGCAGTGTGAGGTGATGCAGTTTGGTAGGAAAGACGATGAAAGACAGTTTAAAACAGGCCATACCGTTAAATAGGGGCTGCAGGAACAGAGAGCGCTGCGTGTATATGAACATAGATTGTTGAAGATGTCAGGACAAGTGAGGAAAGCAGCAACTCTCACAGATTAGTTTCAGTTTCTGAGCTGTTTAAAAGGGGAGATGTAGGAGGGAGTCTCGGTGCTCCCTTCCTGGGAGGTGGTGGAGACAATGTGTTGTGAGCCCACCCTCCTGCCCACCGAGACGATGGGGATTCCATTTGTACCAGCTCAACACAAAAGGAAGAAGGCATCAGGGCCACTGCTTCTAAATTGTGCCGGGGGAAACGGAGCTGCCAGTGGGTTTAAAGTGAGAATTGCCCTTCACAGAACATGGCTCCTTGATCGGTGTGACGTGGATATTTCAGAATCTATACACGAGGCGTCCCGGTCCTCTCTGGCTTGTACCAGGGTTCTCCCCACATGGCAGGGGTAGGGGTGTGAGGGAACGGATATCGGGCACTCCACCACCCGGCTTGGCCCTCTCTGTCCTATCCCAGGCTGTTTCTCCTGGAATGGGAGAAGGGGAGGGCTG